>NW_026061699.1:2131039-2435473 GCF_023897955.1 Schistocerca gregaria
ACTCTGATAGTCCTCTGATTACAGAATGCCTCCAGATGTGCATCGGAAACTACTACTGGTCTTCCAGGGAACGATCAAAGCGAAGACTGTTTGGGACATTACTCCCATTGAGGAAACTGCACATGGTGATTGTTGTATTCAATCCCGATTCAATTTCTGTGTTTCATCAACACTCTGATAGTCCGCAGATTACCTAATGCCTCCAGATGTGCATCGGAAACTACTACTGGTCTTCCAGGGAACGATCAAACCGTAAACTTTTTGAGACATTACTCCCATGGAGGAATGTGCGCATCGTGAATGTTGTATTCAATCCCGAAGCAATTTCTGTGTTTCATCAAGACTCTGATAGTCCACAGACTTCAGAATGCCTCCAGATGTGCATCGGAATCTACTACTGGTCTTCCATTGTAAGATCAAAGCGTAGACTATTTGAGACATAACTCCCATGGAGGAAACTGCGCATGGAGACTGTTGTATTCAATCCCGATGCAATTTCTGTGTTTCATCAACACTCTGACAGTCCACAGAGTACAGAAAGCCTCCAGATGTGCATCGGAAACTACTACTGGTCTTCCACGGAACGATCAAAGCGTAGACTGTTTGAGACATTACTCCCATGGAGGAAAGTGCGCATGGTGACTGTTGTATTCAATCCCGATGCAGTTACTGTGTTTCATCAACACTCTGATAGTCCACAAATTACAAAATGCCTCCAGATGTTCATCGGAAACTACTACTGGTCTTCCAGGGAACGATCAAAACGTAGAGTATTTGAGACATTACTCCCATGGAGGAAAGTGCACATGGTGATTGTTCTATTCAATCCCGATGCAATTTCTGTGTTTCATCAACACTCTGATCGTCCACAGAGTACAGAAAGCCTCCAGATGTGTATCGGAAACTACTACTGGTCTTCCAGGGAACGATGAAAGCGTAAACTGTTAGCGACATTACTCCCATGGGTGAAAGTGCGCATGGTTACTCTTGTATTCAATCACGATGTAATTACTGTGTTTCATCAACACTCTGATAGTCCACAAATTACAGAAGGCCTCCAGATGTTCATCGGAAACTACTACTGGTCTTCCAGGGAACGATCAAAACGTAGACTGTTTGAGGCATTACTCCCATGGAGGAATGTGCGCATGGTGACTGTTGTATTCAATCCCAATGCAATTTCTGTGTTTCATCAACACTCTAATAGTCCACAGATTGCAGAATGCCTCGAGATGTGCATCGGAAACTACTACTGGTCTTCCAGGGAACGATCAAAACGTAGACTGTTTGAGACATTACTCCCATGGAGTAAAGTGCGCATGGTGACTGTTGTATTCAATCACGATGCAGTTACTGTGTTTCATCAAAACTCTGATAGTAAACAAATTTCAGAATGCCTCCAGATGTTCATCGGAAACTACTACTGGTCTTCCAGGAGCCGATCAAAACGTAGAGTTTTTGAGACATTACTCCCATGGAGGAAAATGCACATGGTGACTGTTCTATTCAATCCCGATGCAATTTCTGTGTTTCATCAACATTCTGATAGTCCACAAAGTACAGAAAGCCTCCAGATGTGCATCGGAAACTACTACTGGTCTTACAGGGAATGATCAAAGCATAGACTGTTTGAGAATTACTCCCATGGAGGAATGTGCGCTTGGTGACTGTTGTATTCAATCCCGATGCAATTTCAGTGTTTCATCAACACTCTGATAGTCATCAGATTACAGAATGCCTCCAGATGTGCATCGGAAACTACTACTGGTCTTCCACGGAACGATCAAAGCGTAGACTGTTTGAGACATACCTCCCGTGGAGGAAAGTGCGCATGGTGACAGTTTTATTCAATCCCGATGCAATTTCTGTGTGTAATCAACACTCTGATAGTCCTCAGATTACAGAAAGCCTCCAGATGTGCATCGGAAACTACTACTGGTCTTCCAGGGATCGATCAAAGCGTAGACTGTTAGAGACATTACGTTCATGGAGGAAAGTGCGCATGGTGACTGTTGTATTCAATCCCGATGCAATTTCTGTGTTTCATCAACACTCTGATAGTCCACATATTACAGAATGCCTCCAGAAGTGCATCGGAAACTACTACTGTTCTACTACTCCTTGAGACATTACTCCCATGGAGGAAAGTGCGCATGGTTACTGTTGTATTCAATCCATGCATTTTCTGTGTTTCATTAACACTCTGATAGTCCACAGATTATAGAACGCCACGAGATGTGCATCGGAAACTACTACTGGTCTTCCAGGGAACGATCAAATCGAAGACTCTTTCAGACATTACTCCCATGGAGGAAAGTGCGGATGGTGACTGTCGTATTCAATCCCGATGCAATTTCTGTGTTTCATCAACACTCTGATAGTCCACAGATTACAGAATGCCACCAGATGTGCATCGGAAACTACTACTGGTCTTCCAGGGAACGATCAAAGCGTAGACTCTTTGAGAATTACTCCCATGGAGGAAAGTGCGCATGGTGACTGTTGTATTCAATCCCGATGCAATTTCTGTGTTTCATCAACACTCTGTTGCTCCACAGATTACAGAATGCCTCCAGATGTGCATCGGAAACTACTACTGGTTTTCTAGGGAACGATCAAAGCGTAGACTCTTTCAGACTTTACTCCCATGGAGGAACGTGCCCATGGTGACTGTTGTATTCAATCTCGATGCAATTTCTGTGTTTCATCAACACTCTGATAGTGCACAGACTACAAAATGCCTCCAGATGTGCATCGGAACCTACTGCTGTTCTTCCAGGGAAAGATCAAAGCGTAGACTCTTTGAGACATAACTCCCATGGAGGAAACTGCGCATGGAGACTGTTGTATTCAATCCCAATGCAATTTCTGTTTTTCATCAACACTCTGACAGTCCACAGAGTACAGAAAGCCTCCAGATGTGCATCGGAAACTACTACTGGTCTTCCAGGGAACGATCAAAACGTAGACTGTTTGAGACATTACTCCCATGGAGGAAAGTGCGCATGGTGACTGTTGTATTCAATCCCGATGCAGTTACTGTGTTTCATCAACACTCTGATAGTCCACAAATTACAGAATGCCTCCAGATGTTCATCGGAAACTACTACTGGTCTTCCAGGGAACGATCATAACGTAAAGTATTTGAGACATTACTCCCATGGAGGAAAGTGCACATGGTGACTGTTCTATTCAATCCCGATGCAATTTCTGTGTTTCATCAACACTCTGATCGTCCACAGAGTACAGAAAGCCTCCAGATGTGCATCGGAAACTACTACTGGTCTTCCAGGGAACGATGAAAGCGTAGACTGTTAACGACATTACTCACATGGAGGAAAGTGCGCATGGTGACTATTGTATTCAATCCCGATGCAATTTCTGTGTTTTATCAAAACCCTGATAGTCCACAAATTACAGAATGCCTCCAGTTGTTCATAGGAAACTACTTCTGGTCTTCCAGGGAACGATCAAAACGTAGACTGTTTGAGACATTACTCCCATGGAGGAATGTGCGCATGGTGACTGTTGTATTCAATCCCAATGCAATTTCTGTTTTTCATCAACACTCTAATAGTCCACAGATTACAGAATGCTCGAGATGTGCATCGGAAACTACTACTGGTCTTCCAGGGAACGATCAAAACGTAGACTGTTTAAGACAGTACTCCCATGGAGGAAAGTGCGCATGGTAACTCTTGTATTCAATCCCGACGCAGTTACTGTGTTTCATCAACACTCTGATAGTCCACAAATTACAGAATGCCTCCAGATGTTCATCGGAAACTATCACTGGTCTTCCAGGAACCGATCAAAGCGCAGAGTATTTGAGACATTACTCCCATGTAGGAAAGTGCACATGGTGACTGTTCTGTTCAATCCCGACGCAATTTCTGTGTTTCATCAACACTCTGATAGTCCACAAATTACAGAAAGCCTCCAGATGTGCATCGGAAACTACTACTGGTATTACAGGGAACGATCAAATCATAGACTGTTTGAGAATTACTCCCATGGAGGAATGTGCGCTTGGTGACTGTTGTATTCAAATCCCATGCAATTTCTGTGTTTCATGAACACTCTGATAGTCATCAGATTACAGAATGCCTCCAGATTTGCATCGGAAACTAGTACTGGTCTTCCAGGGAACGATCAAAGCGTAGACTGTTTGAGACATACCTCCCGTGGAGGAAAGTGCGCATGGTGACAGTTGTATTCAATCCCGATGCAATTTCTGTGTGTCATCAACACTCTGATAGTCCTCAGATTACAGAAAGCCTCCAGATGTGCATCGGAAACTACTACTGGTCTTCCAGGGAACGATCAAAGCGTAGACTGTTAGCGACATTACTCCCAGTGAGGAAAGTGCGCATGGTGACTGTTGTATTCAATCCCGATGCAATTTCTGTGTTTCATCAACACTCTGATAGTCCACAAATTACAGAATGCCTCCAGATGTTCATCGGAAACTAGTACTGGTCTTCCACAGAACGATCAAATCGTAGAGTATTTGAGACGTTACTCCCATGGAGGAAAGAGCACATGGTGACTGTTCTATTCAATCCCGATGCAATTTCTGTGTTTCATCAACACTCTGATAGTCCACAAATCACAGAATGCCTCCAGATGTTCATCGGAAACTACTACTGGTCTTCCAGGGAACGATCAAAACGTAGACTGTTTGAGACATTACTCCCATTGAGGAATGTCCGCATGGTGACTGTTGTATTCAATCCCAGTGCAATTTCTGTGTTTCATCAACACTCTAATAGTCCACAGATTACAGAATGCCTCGAGATGTGCATCGGAAACTACTACTGGTCTTCCAGGAACCGATCAAATCGTAGAGTATTTGAGACATTACTCCCATGGAGGAAAGTGCACATGGTGACTGTTCTATTCAATCCCGATGCAATTTCTATGTTTCATCAACACTCTGATAGTCCACAAATTACAGAAAGCCTCCAGATGTGCATCGGAAACTACTACTGGTCTTCCAGGGAACGATCAAAGCATAGACTGTTTGAGAATTACTCCCATGGAGGAATGTGCGCTTTGTGACTGTTGTATTCAATCCCGATGCAATTTCTGTGTTTCATCAACACTCTGATCGTCCACAGAGTACAGAAAGCCTCCAGATGTGTATCGGAAACTACTACTGGTCTTCCAGGGAACGATGAAACCGTAAACTGTTAGCGACATTACTCAAATGGATGAAAGTGCGCATGGTTACTCTTGTATTCAATCCCGATGCAATTACTGTGTTTCATCAACACTCTGATAGTCCACAAATTACAGAATGCCTCCAGATGTTCATCGGAAACTACTACTGGTCTTCCAGGGAACGATCAAAACGTAGACTGTTTGAGACATTACTCCCATGGAGGAATGTGCGCATGGTGACTGTTGTATTCAAACCCGATGCAATTTCTGTGTTTCAGCAACACTCTAATAGTCCACAGATTGCAGAATGCCTCGAGATGTGCATCGGAAACTACTACTGGTCTTCCAGGGAACGATCAAAACGTAGATTGTTTGAGACATTACTCCCATGGAGTAAAGTGCGCATGGAGACTGTTGTATTCAATCACGATGCAGTTACTGTGTTTCATCAACACTCTGATAGTAAAGAAATTACAGAATGCCTCCAGATGTTCATCGGAAACTACTACTGGTCTTCCAGGAACCGATCAAAACGTAGAGTATTTGAGACATTACTCCCATGGAGGAAAGTGCACATGGTGACTGTTCTATTCAATCCCGATGCAATTTCTGTGTTTCATCAACACTCTGATAGTCCACAAATTACAGAAAGCCTTCAGATGTGCATCGGAAACTACTACTGGTCTTACAGGGAATGATCAAAGCATAGACTGTTTGAGAATAACTCCCATGGAGGAATGTGCGCTTGGTGACTGTTGTATTCAATCCCGATGCAATTTCAGTGTTTCATCAACACTCTGATAGTCATCAGATTACAGAATGCCTCCAGATGTGCATCGGAAACTACTACTGGCCTCCCACGGAACGATCAAAGCGTAGACTGTTTGAGACATACCTCCCGTGGAGGAAAGTGCGCATGGTGACAGTTTTATTCAATCCCGATGCAATTTCTGTGTGTAATCAACACTCTGATAGTCCTCAGATTGCAGAAAGCCCCAGATGTGCATCGGAAACTACTACTGGTCTTCCAGTTATCGACCAAAGCGTAGACTGTTAGAGACATTACTCTCATGGAGGAAAGTGCGCCTCATGACTGTTGTATTCAATCCATGCATTTTCTGTGTTTCATTAACACTCTGATAGTCCACAGATTACAGAATGCCACGAGATGTGCATCGGAAACTACTACTGGTCTACCAGGGAACGATCAAAGCGTAGACTCTTTCAGACTTTACTCCCATGGAGGAAACTGCGCATGGAGACTGTTGTATTCAATCCCGATGCAATTTCTGTTTTTCATCAACACTCTGACAGTCCACAGAGTACAGAAAGCCTCGTGCATCGGAAACTACTACTGGTCTTCCAGGGAACGATCAAAGCGTAGACTGTTTGGGACATTACTCCCATTGAGGAAAGTGCGCATGGTGACTGTTGTATTCAATCCCGATGCAGTTACTGTGTTTCATCAACACTCTGGTAGTCTACAAATTACAGAATGCCTCCAGATGTTCATCGGAAACTACTACTGGTCTTCCAGGGAACGATCAAAACGTAGAATATTTGAGACATTACTCCCATGGAGGAAAGTGCACATGGTGACTGTTCCATTCAATCCCGATGCAATTTCTGTGTTTCATCAACACTCTGATCGTCCACAGAGTACAGAAAGCCTCCAGATGTGCATCGGAAACTACTACTGGTCTTCCAGGGAACGATGAAAGCGTAGACTGTTAACGACATTACTCACATGGAGGAAAGTGCGAATGGTGACTATTGTATTCAATTCCGATGCAATTTCTGTGTTTTATCAAAACTCTGATAGTCCTCAAATTACAGAATGCCTCCAGTTGTTCATAGGAAACTACTTCTGGTCTTCCAGGGAACGATGAAAACGTAGACTGTTTGAGACACTACTCCCATGGAGGGATGTGCGCATGGTGACTGTTGTAATTAATCCCAATGCAATTTCTGTGTTTCATCAACACTCTAATAGTCCACAGATTACAGAATGCTCGAGATGTGCATCGGAAACTACTACTGGTCTTCCAGGGAACGATCAAAACGTAGAGTGTTTAAGACAGTACTCCCATGGAGGAAAGTGCGCATGGTAACTCTTGTATTCAATCCCGACGCAGTTACTGTGTTTCATCAACACCCTGATAGTCCACAAATTACAGAATGCCTCCAGATGTTCATCGGAAACTATCACTGGTCTTCCAGGAACCGATCAAAGTGTAGAGTATTTGAGACATTACTCCCATGGAGGAAAGTGCACATGGTGACTGTTCTATTCAATCCCGATGCAATTTCTGTGTTTCATCAACACTCTGATAGTCCACAAATTACAGAAAGCCTCCAGATGTGCATCGGAAACTACTACTGGTCTTACAGGGAACGATCAAATCATAGACTGTTTGAGAATTACTCCCATGGAGGAATGTGCGCTTGGTGACTGTTGTATTCAATGCCCATGCAATTTCTGTGTTTCATCAATACTCTGATAGTCATCAGATTACAGAATGCCTCCAGATGTGCATCGGAAACTAGTACTGGTCTTCCAGGGAACGATCAAAGCGTAGACTGTTTGAGACATACCTCCCGTGGAGGAAAGTACGCATGGTGACAGTTGTATTCAATCCCGATGCAATTTCTGTGAGTCATCAACACTCTGATAGTCCTCAGATTACAGAAAGCCTCCAGATGTGCATCGGAAACTACTACTGGTCTTCCAGGGAACGATCAAAGCGTAGACTGTTAGCGACATTACTCCCATGGAGGAAAGTGCGCATGGTAAGTGTTGTATTCAATCCCGATGCAATTTCTGTGTTTCATCAACACTCTGATAGTCCACGAATTACAGAATGCCTCCAGATGTTCATCGGAAACTACTACTGGTCTTCCAGGGAACGATCAAATCGTAGAGTATTTGAGACGTTACTCCCATGGAGGAAAGTGGACATGGTGACTGTTCTATTCAATCCCGATGCAATTTCTGTGTTTCATCAACACTCTAATAGTCCACAGATTACAGAATGCCTCGAGATGTGCATCGGAAACTACTACTGGTCTTCCAGGAACCGATCAAAACGTAGAGTATTTGAGACCTTACTCCCATGGAGGAAAGTGCACATGGTGACTGTTCTATTCAATCCCGATGCAATTTCTATGTTTCATCAACACTCTGATAGTACACAAATTACAGAAAGCCTCCAGATGTGCATCGGAAACTACTACTGGTCTTACAGGGAACGATCAAAGCATAGACTGTTTGAGAATTACTCCCATGGAGGAATGTGCGCTTGGTGTCTGTTGTATTCAATCCCGATGCAATTTCTGTGTTTCATCAACACTCTGAAAGTTATCAGTTTACAAAATGCCTCCAGATGTGCATCGGAAACTACTACTGCTCTTGCAGGGAACGATCAAAGCGTAGACTGTTTGGGACATTACTCCCATGGAGGAAAGTGCGGATGGTGATTGTTGTATTCAATCCCGATGCAGTTACTGTGTTTCATCAACACACTGATAGTCCACAAATTACAGAATGCCTCCAGATGTTCATCGGAAACTAGTACTGGTCTTCCAGGTAACGATCAAAACGTAGAGTATTTGAGACATTACTCCCATGGAGGAAAGTGAACATGGAGACTGTTCTATTCAATCCCGATGCAATTTCTGTGTTTCATCAACACTCTGATCGTCCACAGAGTACAGAAAGCCTACAGATGTGCATCGGAAACTACTACTGGTCTTCCAGGGAACATTGAAAGCGTAGATTGTCAGCGACATTACTCCCATGGATGAAAGTGCGCATGGTGACTGTTGTATTCAATCCCGATGCAATTTCTGTGTTTCATCAACACTCTGATAGTCCACAAATTACAGAATGCCTCCAGATGTTCATCGGAAACTACTACTGGTCTTCCAGGGAACGATCAAAGCGTAGACTGTTTGAGACATTACTCCCATGGAGGAATGTGCGCATGGTGACTGTTGTATTCAATCCCAATGCAATTTCTGTGTTTCATCAACACTCTAATAGTCCACAGATTACAGAATGCCTCGAGATGTGCATCGCAAACTACTACTGCTCTTCCAGGGAACGATCAAAACGTAGACTGTTTGAGACATTACTCCCATGGAGGAAAGTGCGCATGGTGACTGTTGTATTCAATCCCGATGCAGTTACTGTGTTTTATCAACACTCTGATAGTCCACAAATTACAGAATGCCTCCAGATGTTCATCGGAAACTACTACTGGTCTTCCAGGGAACGATCAAAACGTAGATTATTTCAGACATTACTCCCATGGAGGAAAGTGCACATAGTGACTGTTCTATTCAATCCCGATGCAATTTCTGTGTTTCAGCAACACTCTGATAGTCCACAAATTACAGAAAGCCTCCAGATCTGCATCGGAAACTACTTCTGGTCTTACAGGGAACGGTCAAAGCACAGACTGTTTGAGAATTACTCCCATGGAGGAATGTGCGCTTGGTGACTGTTGTATTCAATCCCGATGCAATTTCTGTGTTTCATCAACACTGTGATAGTCATCATATTACAGAATGCCTCCAGATATGCATCGGAAACTACTACTGGTCTTCCAGGGAACGATCAAAGCGTAGACTGTTTGAGACATACCTCCCGTGGAGGAAAGTGCGCATGGTGACTGTTGTATTCAATCCCGATGCAATTTCTGTGTTTCATCAACACTCTGATAGTCCACAGATTACAGAATGCATCCAGAAGTGCATCGGAAACTACTACTGTTCTGCCAGGGAACAATCAAAGCGTAAACTCCTTGAGACATTACTCCCATGGAGGAAAGTGCACATGATGACTGTTGTATTCAATCCATGCATTTTCTGTGTTTCATTAACACTCTGATAGTCCACAGATTACAGAATGCCACGAGATGTGCATCGGTAACTACTACTGGTCTTCCAGGGAACGATCAAAGCGTAGACTCTTTCAGACATTACTCCCATATAGGAAAGTGCGCATGGTGACTGTCGTATTCAATCACGATGCAATTTCTATGTTTCATCAACAGTCTGATAGTCCTCAGATTACAGAATGCCTCCATATGTGCATCGGAAACTACTACTGGTTTTCCAGGGAACGATCAAAACGTAGACTCTTACAGACATTACTCCTATGGAGGAAAGTGCGGTTGGTGACTGTTGTAGTCAATCAAGATGCAATTTCTGTGTTTCATCAACACTCTGATAGTCAACAGACTACAAAATGCCTCCAGATGTGCATCGGAACCTACTACTGGTCTTCCAGGGAAAGATCAAAGCGTAGACTGTTTGAGACATAACTCCCATGGAGGAAACTGCACATGGAGACTGTTGTATTCAATCCCGATGCTATTTCTGTGTTTCATCAACACTCTGACAGTCCACAGAGTACAGAAAGCCTCTAGATATGCATCGGAAACTACTACTGGTCTTCCAGGGAACGATCAAAGCGTAGACTGTTAGATACATTACTCTCATGGAGGAAAGTGCGCATGGTGACTGTTGTATTAAATCCCGATGCAATTTCTATGTTTCATCAACACTCTGATAGTCCTCAGATTACAGAATGCCTCCAGATGTGCATCGGAAACTACTACTGGTCTTCCAGGGAACGGTCAAAGCGAAGACTGTTTGGGACATTACTCCCATGGAGGAAAGTGCACATGGTGATTGTTGTAAACAATCCCGATTCAATTTCTTTGTTTCATCAACACTCTGATAGTCCGCAGATTACCTAATGCCTCCAGATGTGCATGGAAAACTACTACTGGTCTTCCAGGGAACGATCAAAACGTAAACTCTTTGAGACATTACTCCCATGGGGAAAAGTGCGCATCGTGAATGTTGTATTCAATCCCGATGCAAATTTCTGTGTTTCATCAACACTCTGATAGTCCACAGACTTCAGAATGACTACAGATGTGCATCGGAATCTACTACTGGTCTTCCATTGAAAGATCAAAGCGTAGACTCTTTGAGACATTACTCCCATGGAGGAAACTGCGCATGGAGACTGTTGTATTCAATCCCGATGCAATTTCTGTGTTTCATCAACACTCTGACAGTCCACAGAGTACAGAAAGCCTCCAGATGTGCATCGGAAACTACTACTGGTCTTCCACGGAACGATCAAAGCGTAGACTGTTTGAGACATTACTCCCATGGAGGAAAGTGCGCATGGTGACTGTTGTATTCAATCCCGATGCAGTTACTGTGTTTCATCAACTCTCTGATAGTCCACAAATTACAGAATGCCTCCAGATGTTCATCGGAAACTACTACTGGTCTTCCAGGGAACGATCAAAACGTAGAGTATTTGAGACATTACTCCCATGGAGGAAAGTGCACATGGTGACTGTTCTATTCAATCCCGATGAAATTTCTGCGTTTCATCAACACTCTGATCGTCAACAGAGTACAGAAAGCCTCCAGATATGGATCGGAAACTACTACTGGTCTTCCAGGGAACGATGAAAGCGTAGACTGTTAGCGACATTACTCCCATTGATGAAAGTGCGCATGGTGACTGTTGTATTGAATCCCGATGCAATTTCTGTGTTTCATCAACACTCTGATAGTCCACAAATTACAGAATGCCTCCAGATGTTCATCGGAAACTACTAAGGGTCTTCCAGGGAACGATCAAATCGTAGACTGTTTGAGACATTACTCCCATGGAGGAATGTGCGCATGGTGACTGTTGTATTCAATCCCAATGCAATTTCTGTGTTTCATCAACACTCTAATAGTCCACAGATTGCAGAATGCCTCGAGATGTGCATCGGAAACTACTACTGGTCTTCCAGGGAACAATCAAAACGTAGACTGTTTGAGACATTACTCCCATGGAGTAAAGTGCGCATGGTGACTGTTGTATTCAATCCCGATGCAGTTACTGTGTTTCATCAACACTCTGATAGTAAACAAATTACAGAATGCCTCCAGATGTGCATCGGAATCTACTACTGGTCTTCCATTGAAAGATCAGAGCGTAGACTCTTTGAGATATAACTCCCATGGAGGAAACTGCGCATGGAGAATGTTGTATTCAATCCCGGTGCAATTTCTGTGTTTCATCAACACTCTGACAGTCCACAGAGTACAGAAAGCCTCCAGATGTGCATCGGAAACTACTACTGGTCTTCCACGAACGATCAAAGCGTAGACTGTTTGAGACATTACTCCCATGGAGGAAAGTGCGCATGGTGACTGTTGTATTCACACCCGATGCAATTTCTGTGTTTCATCAACACTCTGATAGTCCACAAATTACAGAATGCCTCCAGATGTTCATCGGAAACTACTACTGGTCTTCCAGGGAACGATCAAAACGTAGACTGTTAGCGACATTACTCCCATGGATGAAAGTGCGCATGGTGACTGTTGCATTCAATCCCGATGCAATTTCTGTGTTTCATCAACACTCTGATAGTCCACAAATTACAGAATGAGTCCAGATGTTCATCGGAAACTACTACGGGTCTTCCAGGGAACGATCAAAACGTAGACTGTTTGAGACATTACTCCCATGGAGGAATGTGCGCATGGTGACTGTTGTATTCAATCCCAATGCAATTTCTGTGTTTCATCAACACTCTAATAGTCCACAGATTGCAGAATGCCTCGAGATGTGCATCGGAAACTACTACTGGTCTTCCAGGGAACGATCAAAACGTAGACTGTTTGAGACATTACTCCCATGGAGTAAAGTGCGCATGGTGACTGTTGTATTCAATCCCGATGCAGTTACTGTGTTTCATCAACACTCTGATAGTAAACAAATTACAGAATGCCTCCAGATGTTCATCGGAAACTACTACTGGTCTTCCAGGGAACGATCAAAACGTAGAGTATTTGAGACATTACTCCCATGGAGGAAAGTGCACATGGTGACTGTTCTATTCAATCCCGATGCAATTTCTGTGTTTCATCAACACTCTGATAGTCCACAAATTACAGAAAGCCTCCAGATGTGCTTCGGAAACTACTATTGGTCTTACAGGGAACGATCAAAGCATAGACTGTTTGAGAATTAGTCCCATGGAGGAATGTGCGCTTGGTGACTGTTTTATTCAATCCCGATGCAATTTCAGTGTTTCATCAACATTCTGATAGTCATCAGATTACAGAATGCCTCCAGATGTGCATCGGAAACTACTACTGGTCTTCCACGGAACGATCAAAGCGTGGAGTATTTGAGACATACCTCCCGTGGAGGAAAGTGCGCATGGTGAGAGTTTTATTCAATCCCGATGCAATTTCTGTGTGTCATCAACACTCTGATAGTCCTCAGATTACAGAAAGCCTCCAGATGTGCATCGGAAACTACTACTGGTCTTCCAGGGAACGATCAAAGCGTAGACTGTTAGAGACATTACTCTCATGGAGGAAAGTGCGCATGCTGACTGTTGTATTCAATCCCGATGCAATTTCTGTGTTTCATCAACACTCTGATAGTCCACATATTACAGAATGCCTCCAGAAGTGCATCGGAAACTACTACTGTTCTTCCAGGGAACGATCAAAGCGTAAACTCCTTGAGACATTACTCCCATGGAGGAAAGTGCGCATGGTGAATGTTGTATTCAATCCCGATGCAATTTCTTAGTTTCATCAACACTCTGATATTCCACAGATTACAGAATGCCTCCAGATGAGCATCGGAAACTACTACTGGTCTTCCAGGGAACGATCAAAGCGTAGACCCCTTCAGACATTACTCCCATGGAGGAAAGTGCGGATGGTGACTGTCGTATTCAATCCCGATGCAATTTCTGTGTTTCATCAACACTCTGACAGTCCACTGAGTACAGAAAGCCTCGTGCATCGGAAACTACTACTGGTCTTCCTGTGAACGATCCAGGCGTAGACTGTTTCAGACATTACTTCGATGGAGGAAACTGCGGATGGTGACTGTTGTATTCAATCCCGATGCAATTTCTGTGTTTCATCAACACTCTGAGAGTCCGCAGATTACCTAATGCCTCCAGATGTGCATCGGAAAGTACTACTGGTCTTCCAGGGAACTATCAAAACGTAAACTCTTTGAGACATTAGTCCCATGGAGGAAAGTGCGCATCGTGAATGTTGTATTCAATCCCGATGCAATTTCTGTGTTTCATCAACACTCTGATAGTCCACAGGCTACAGAATGCCTCCAGATGTGCATCGGAAGCTACTACTGGTCTTCCAGGGAAAGATCAAAGCGTAGACTCTTTGAGACATAACTCCCATGGAGGAAACTGCGCATGGAGACTGTTGTATACAATCCCGATGCAATTTCTGTGTTTCATCAACATTCTGACAGTCCACAGTGTACAGAAAGCCTCCAGATGTGCATCGGAATCTACTACTGGTCTTCCAGGGAACGATCAAAGCGTAGACTGTTTGAGACATTACTCCCATGGAGGAAAGTGCGCATGGTGACTGTTGTATTCAATCCCGATGCAGTTACTGTGTTTCATCAACACTCTGATAGTCCACAAATTACAGAATGCCTCCAGATGTTCATCGGAAACTACTACTGGTCGTCCAGGGAACGATCAAAACGTAGAGTATTTGAGATATTACTCCCATGGAGGAAAGTGCACGTGGTGACTGTTCTATTCAATCCCGATGCAATTTCTGTGTTTCATCAACACTCTGACAGTCCACTGAGTACAGAAAGCCTCGTGCATCGGAAACTACTACTGGTCTTCCTGGGAACGATCCAGGCGTAGACTGTTTCAGACATTACTTCGATGGAGGAAACTGCGGATGGTGACTATTGTATTCAATCCCGATGCAATTTCTGTGTTTTATCAACACTCTGATAGTCCACAAATTACAGAATGCCTCCAGTTGTTCATAGGAAACTACTACTGGTCTTCCAGGGAACGATCAAAACGTAGACTGTTTGAGACATTACTCCCATGGAGGAATGTGCGCATGGTGACTCTTGTATTCAATCCCGATGCAGTTACTGTGTTTCATCAACACTCTGATAGTCCACAAATTACAGAATGCCTCCAGATGTTCATCGGAAACTATCACTGGTCTTCCAGGAACCGATCAAAGCGTAGAGTATTTGAGACATTACTCCCATGGAGGAAAGTGCACATGGTGACAGTTGTATTCAATCCCGATGCAATTTCTGTGTTTCGTCAACACTCTGATAGTCCACAAATTACAGAAAGCCTCCAGATGTGCATCGGAAACTACTACTGGTCTTATAGGGAACGATCTAATCATAGACTGTTTGAGAATTACTCCCATGGAGGATTGTGCGCTTGGTGACTGTTGTATTCAATCCCGATGCAATTTCTGTGTTTCATCAACACTCTGATAGTCATCAGATTACAGAATGCCTCCAGATGTGCATCGGAAACTAGTACTGGTCTTCCAGGGAACGATCAAATCGTAGACTGTTTGAGACATTACTCCCATGGAGGAATGTGCGCATGGTGACTGTTGTATTCAATCCCAATGCAATTTCTGTGTTTCATCAACACTCTAATAGTCCACAGATTGCAGAATGCCTCGAGATGTGCATCGGAAACTACTACTGGTCTTCCAGGGAACAATCAAAACGTAGACTGTTTGAGACATTACTCCCATGGAGTAAAGTGCGCATGGTGACTGTTGTATTCAATCCCGATGCAGTTACTGTGTTTCATCAACACTCTGATAGTAAACAAATTACAGAATGCCTCCAGATGTGCATCGGAATCTACTACTGGTCTTCCATTGAAAGATCAGAGCGTAGACTCTTTGAGACATAACTCCCATGGAGGAAACTGCGCATGGAGAATGTTGTATTCAATCCCGGTGCAATTTCTGTGTTTCATCAACACTCTGACAGTCCACAGAGTACAGAAAGCCTCCAGATGTGCATCGGAAACTACTACTGGTCTTCCACGAACGATCAAAGCGTAGACTGTTTGAGACATTACTCCCATGGAGGAAAGTGCGCATGGTGACTGTTGTATTCACACCCGATGCAATTTCTGTGTTTCATCAACACTCTGATAGTCCACAAATTACAGAATGCCTCCAGATGTTCATCGGAAACTACTACTGGTCTTCCAGGGAACGATCAAAACGTAGACTGTTAGCGACATTACTCCCATGGATGAAAGTGCGCATGGTGACTGTTGCATTCAATCCCGATGCAATTTCTGTGTTTCATCAACACTCTGATAGTCCACAAATTACAGAATGAGTCCAGATGTTCATCGGAAACTACTACGGGTCTTCCAGGGAACGATCAAAACGTAGACTGTTTGAGACATTACTCCCATGGAGGAATGTGCGCATGGTGACTGTTGTATTCAATCCCAATGCAATTTCTGTGTTTCATCAACACTCTAATAGTCCACAGATTGCAGAATGCCTCGAGATGTGCATCGGAAACTACTACTGGTCTTCCAGGGAACGATCAAAACGTAGACTGTTTGAGACATTACTCCCATGGAGTAAAGTGCGCATGGTGACTGTTGTATTCAATCCCGATGCAGTTACTGTGTTTCATCAACACTCTGATAGTAAACAAATTACAGAATGCCTCCAGATGTTCATCGGAAACTACTACTGGTCTTCCAGGGAACGATCAAAACGTAGAGTATTTGAGACATTACTCCCATGGAGGAAAGTGCACATGGTGACTGTTCTATTCAATCCCGATGCAATTTCTGTGTTTCATCAACACTCTGATAGTCCACAAATTACAGAAAGCCTCCAGATGTGCTTCGGAAACTACTATTGGTCTTACAGGGAACGATCAAAGCATAGACTGTTTGAGAATTAGTCCCATGGAGGAATGTGCGCTTGGTGACTGTTTTATTCAATCCCGATGCAATTTCAGTGTTTCATCAACATTCTGATAGTCATCAGATTACAGAATGCCTCCAGATGTGCATCGGAAACTACTACTGGTCTTCCACGGAACGATCAAAGCGTGGAGTATTTGAGACATACCTCCCGTGGAGGAAAGTGCGCATGGTGAGAGTTTTATTCAATCCCGATGCAATTTCTGTGTGTCATCAACACTCTGATAGTCCTCAGATTACAGAAAGCCTCCAGATGTGCATCGGAAACTACTACTGGTCTTCCAGGGAACGATCAAAGCGTAGACTGTTAGAGACATTACTCTCATGGAGGAAAGTGCGCATGCTGACTGTTGTATTCAATCCCGATGCAATTTCTGTGTTTCATCAACACTCTGATAGTCCACATATTACAGAATGCCTCCAGAAGTGCATCGGAAACTACTACTGTTCTTCCAGGGAACGATCAAAGCGTAAACTCCTTGAGACATTACTCCCATGGAGGAAAGTGCGCATGGTGAATGTTGTATTCAATCCCGATGCAATTTCTTAGTTTCATCAACACTCTGATATTCCACAGATTACAGAATGCCTCCAGATGAGCATCGGAAACTACTACTGGTCTTCCAGGGAACGATCAAAGCGTAGACCCCTTCAGACATTACTCCCATGGAGGAAAGTGCGGATGGTGACTGTCGTATTCAATCCCGATGCAATTTCTGTGTTTCATCAACACTCTGACAGTCCACTGAGTACAGAAAGCCTCGTGCATCGGAAACTACTACTGGTCTTCCTGTGAACGATCCAGGCGTAGACTGTTTCAGACATTACTTCGATGGAGGAAACTGCGGATGGTGACTGTTGTATTCAATCCCGATGCAATTTCTGTGTTTCATCAACACTCTGAGAGTCCGCAGATTACCTAATGCCTCCAGATGTGCATCGGAAAGTACTACTGGTCTTCCAGGGAACTATCAAAACGTAAACTCTTTGAGACATTAGTCCCATGGAGGAAAGTGCGCATCGTGAATGTTGTATTCAATCCCGATGCAATTTCTGTGTTTCATCAACACTCTGATAGTCCACAGGCTACAGAATGCCTCCAGATGTGCATCGGAAGCTACTACTGGTCTTCCAGGGAAAGATCAAAGCGTAGACTCTTTGAGACATAACTCCCATGGAGGAAACTGCGCATGGAGACTGTTGTATACAATCCCGATGCAATTTCTGTGTTTCATCAACATTCTGACAGTCCACAGTGTACAGAAAGCCTCCAGATGTGCATCGGAATCTACTACTGGTCTTCCAGGGAACGATCAAAGCGTAGACTGTTTGAGACATTACTCCCATGGAGGAAAGTGCGCATGGTGACTGTTGTATTCAATCCCGATGCAGTTACTGTGTTTCATCAACACTCTGATAGTCCACAAATTACAGAATGCCTCCAGATGTTCATCGGAAACTACTACTGGTCGTCCAGGGAACGATCAAAACGTAGAGTATTTGAGATATTACTCCCATGGAGGAAAGTGCACGTGGTGACTGTTCTATTCAATCCCGATGCAATTTCTGTGTTTCATCAACACTCTGACAGTCCACTGAGTACAGAAAGCCTCGTGCATCGGAAACTACTACTGGTCTTCCTGGGAACGATCCAGGCGTAGACTGTTTCAGACATTACTTCGATGGAGGAAACTGCGGATGGTGACTATTGTATTCAATCCCGATGCAATTTCTGTGTTTTATCAACACTCTGATAGTCCACAAATTACAGAATGCCTCCAGTTGTTCATAGGAAACTACTACTGGTCTTCCAGGGAACGATCAAAACGTAGACTGTTTGAGACATTACTCCCATGGAGGAATGTGCGCATGGTGACTCTTGTATTCAATCCCGATGCAGTTACTGTGTTTCATCAACACTCTGATAGTCCACAAATTACAGAATGCCTCCAGATGTTCATCGGAAACTATCACTGGTCTTCCAGGAACCGATCAAAGCGTAGAGTATTTGAGACATTACTCCCATGGAGGAAAGTGCACATGGTGACAGTTGTATTCAATCCCGATGCAATTTCTGTGTTTCGTCAACACTCTGATAGTCCACAAATTACAGAAAGCCTCCAGATGTGCATCGGAAACTACTACTGGTCTTATAGGGAACGATCTAATCATAGACTGTTTGAGAATTACTCCCATGGAGGATTGTGCGCTTGGTGACTGTTGTATTCAATCCCGATGCAATTTCTGTGTTTCATCAACACTCTGATAGTCATCAGATTACAGAATGCCTCCAGATGTGCATCGGAAACTAGTACTGGTCTTCCAGGGAACGATCAAAGCGTAGACGGTTTGAGACATACCTCCTGTGGAGGAAAGTGCGCTTGGTGACAGTTGTATTCAATCCCGATGCAATTTCTGTGTGTCATCAACACTCTGATAGTCCTCAGATTACAGAAAGCCTTCAGATGTGCATCGGAAACTACTACTGGTCTTCCAGGGAATGATCAAAGCGTAGACTGTTAGCGACATTACTCCCATGGAGGAAAGTGCGCATGGTGACTGTTGTATTCAATCCCGATGCAATTTCTGTGTTTCATCAACACTCTGATAGTCCACAAATTACAGAATGCCTCCAGATGTTCATCGGAAACTACTACTGGTCTTCCAGGGAACGATCAAAACGTAGAGTATTTGAGACGTTACTCCCATGGAGGAAAGTGCACATGGTGACTGTTCTATTCAATCCCGTTGCAATATCTGTGTTTCATCAACACTCTGATCGTCCACAGAGTACAGAAAACCTCCAGATGTGCATCGGAAACTACTACTGGTCTTCCAGGGAACGATGAAATCGTAGACTGTTAGCGACATTACTCCCATGGAGGAAAGTGCGCATGGTGACTGTTGTATTCAATCCCGATGCAATTTCTGTGTTTCATCAACACTCTGATAGTCCACAAATCACAGAATGCCTCCAGATGTTCATCGGAAACTACTACTGGTCTTCCAGGGAACGATCAAAACGTAGACTGTTTGAGACATTACTCCCATTGAGGAATGTCCGCATGCTGACTGTTGTATTCAATCCCGATGCAATTTCTGTGTTTCATCAACACTCTGATAGTCATCAGATTACAGAATGTCTCCAGATGTGCATCGGAAACTACTACTGGTCTTCCAGGGAACGATCAAAACGTAGACTGTTTGAGACATTACTCCCATTGAGGAATGTCCGCATGGTGACTGTTGTATTCAATCCCGATGCAATTTCTGTGTTTCATCAACACTCTGATAGTCATCAGATTACAGAATGTCTCCAGATGTGCATCGCAAACTACTACTGGTCTTCCAGGGAACGATCAAAACGTAGACTGTTTGAGACAAACCTACCGTGGAGGAAAGTGCGCATGGTGACAGTTGTATTCAATCCCGATGAAATTTCTGTGTTTCATCAACACTCTGATAGTCCACAGACTACAAAATGCCTCCAGATGTGCATCGGAACCTACTACTGGTCTTTTAGGGAAAGATCAAAGCGTAGACTCTTTGAAACATAACTCCCATGGAGGAAACTAGGCATGGAGATTGTTGTATTCAATCCCGATGCAATTTCTGTGTTTCATCAACACTCTGACAGTCCACTGAGTACAGAAAGCCTCGTGCATCGGAAACTACTACTGGTCTTCCTGGGAACGATCCAGGCGTAGACTGTTTCAGACATTACTTCGATGGAGGAAACTGCGGATGGTGACTATTGTATTCAATCCCGATGCAATTTCTGTGTTTTATCAACACTCTGATAGTCCACAAATTACAGAATGCCTCCAGTTGTTCATAGGAAACTACTACTGGTCTTCCAGGGAACGATCAAAACGTAGACTGTTTGAGACATTACTCCCATGGAGGAATGTGCGCATGGTGACTCTTGTATTCAATCCCGATGCAGTTACTGTGTTTCATCAACACTCTGATAGTCCACAAATTACAGAATGCCTCCAGATGTTCATCGGAATCTATCACTGGTCTTCCAGGAACCGATCACAGCGTAGAGTATTTGAGACATTACTCCCATGGAGGAAAGTGCACATGGTGACAGTTGTATTCAATCCCGATGCAATTTCTGTGTTTCGTCAACACTCTGATAGTCCACAAATTACAGAAAGCCTCCAGATGTGCATCGGAAACTACTACTGGTCTTACAGGGAACGATCTAATCATAGACTGTTTGAGAATTACTCCCATGGAGGATTGTGCGCTTGGTGACTGTTGTATTCAATCCCGATGCAATTTCTGTGTTTCATCAACACTCTGATAGTCATCAGATTACAGAATGTCTCCAGATGTGCATCGGAAACTACTACTGGTCTTCCAGGGAACGATCAAAACGTAGACTGTTTGAGACATTACTCCCATTAAGGAATGTCCGCATGGTGACTGTTGTATTCAATCCCGATGCAATTTCTGTGTTTCATCAACACTCTGATAGTCATCAGATTACAGAATGTCTCCAGATGTGCATCGGAAACTACTACTGGTCTTCCAGGGAACGATCAAAACGTAGACTGTTTGAGACAAACCTACCGTGGAGGAAAGTGCGCATGGTGACAGTTGTATTCAATCCCGATGAAATTTCTGTGTTTCATCAACACTCTGAAAGTCCACAGATTACAGAATGCCGCCGGATGTTCATCGGAAACTACAACTGGTCTTCCTGGGAACTATCAAAGCGTACACTGTTTGAGACATTTCTACCGTGGAGGAAAGTGCGCATGGTGACTGTTGTATTCAATCCCGATGCAATTTCTGTGTTTCATCAACACTCTGATGGTCCACAAATTACAGAATGCCTCCAGATGTTCATCGGAAACTACTACTGGTCTTCCAGGGAACGATCAAAGCATAGACTGTTTGAGAATTACTCCCATGGAGGAAAGTGCGCATGGTGACTGTTATATCCAATCCCGATGCAATTTCTGTGTTTCATCAACACTCTGATAGTCCACAAATTACAGAATGCCTCCAGATGTTCATCGGAATCTACTACTGGTCTTCCAGGGAACGATCAAAGCGTAGACTGTTTGAGACATTACTTTTATGGAGGAATGTGCGCATGGTGACTGTTGTATTCAATCCCGATGCAATTTCTGTGTTTCATCAACACTCTAATAGTCCACAGATTACAGAATGCCTCGAGATGTGCATCGGAAACTACTACTGGTCTTACAGGGAACGATCAAAGCATGGACTGTTTGAGAATTACTCATATGGAGGAAAGTGCGCATGGTGACTGTTGTATTCAATCCCGATGCAATTTCTGTGTTTCATCAACACTCTGATAGTCCTCAGATTACAGAATGCCTCCAGATTTTCATCGGAAACTACTATTGGTCTTCCAGGGAACGATCAAAGCGTAGACTGTTTGAGAAATACCTCCCGTGGAGGTTTCATCGGAAACTACTACTGGTTTTCCATGGTTCGATCAAAGCATAGACTATTTGAGAATTACTCCCATGGAGGAAAGTGAGTATGGTGACTGTTGTTCCAATCCCGATGCAATTTCTGTGTTTCATCAACACTCTGATAGTCCTCAGATTACAGAATGCCTCCAGATGTGCATCGGAAACTACTATTGGTCTTCCAGGGAACGATCAAAGCGTAGACTGTTTGAGACATACCTCCCGTGGAGTAAAGTGCGCATGGTGACTGTTGTATTCAATCCCGATGCAATTTCTGTGTTTCATCAACACTCTGATAGTCCACAGAGTACTGAAAGCCTCCAGATGTGCATCGGAAACTACTACTGGTCTTCCAGGGAACGATCAAAGCGTAGACTGTTAGAGACATTACTTCCATGGAGGAAAGTGCGCATGGTGACTGTTGTATTCAACCCCGATGCAATTACTGTGTTTCATCAACACTCTGATAGTCTACACATTACAGAATGCAACCAGATGTGCATCGGAAACTACAACTGGTCCTCCCGTGGAGGAAAGTGCGCATGGTGACTGTTGTATTCAATCCCGATGCAATTTCTGTGTTTCATCAACACTCTGATAGTCCACAAATTACGGAATGCCTCCAGATGTTCATCGGAAACTACTACTGGTCTCCCAGGGAACGATCAAAGCGTGGAGTATTTGAGACTTTACTCCCATTGAGGAAAGTGCGCATGGTGACTGTTCTATTCAATCCCGATGCAATATCTGTGTTTCAACAACACACTGATAGTCCTCAGAGAACAGAAAACCTCCAGATGTGCATCGGAAACTACTACTGGGCTTCCAGGGAACGATCGAATCGTAGACTGTTAGAGACATTACTCACATGGAGGAAAGTGCGCATGGTGACAGTTGTATTCAATCCCGATGCAATTTCTGTGTTTCATCAACACTCTGATAGTCCACAAACTACAGAATGCATCCAGATGTTCATCGGAAACTACTACTGGTGTTCCATCGAACGATCAACGCATTGACTGTTTGAGATTTACTCCCATGGAGGAAGGTGCGCATGGTGACTGTTGTATTCCATCCCGATTCAATTTCTGTGTTTCATCAACACTCTAATAGTCATTAGATTACAGAATGCCTCCAGACGTACATCGGAAACTACTACTGGTCTTCCAGGGAACGATCAAAGCGTAGACTGTTTGAGACATTACTACCATGGAGGAAAGTGCGCATGGTGACTGTTGTATTAAATCCCGATGCAATTTCTGCGTTTCATCAACACTCTGATAGTCCACAAAATCCAGAATACCTCCAGATGTTCATCTGAAACTACTACTGGTCTTCCAGGGAACGATCAAAGCGTAGACTGTTTGAGACATTACTTTTATGGAGGAATGTGCGCATGGTGACTGTTGTATTCCATCCCGATGCAATATCTGTGTTTCATCAACACTCTGATAGTCCTTACATTACAGAATGCCTCCAGATGTGCATCGGAAACTACTACTGGTCTTCCAGGGAACGATCAAAACGTAGACTGTTTGAGACATACCTCCCATGGAGGAAAGTGAGCATGGTGACTGTTGTATTCAATCCCGATGCAATTTCTGTGTTTCATCAACACTCTGATAGTCCACAGTTTACAGAATGCCGGCAGATGTTAATCGGAAACTACTACTGGTCTTCCAATGAACGATCAAATCGTAGACTGTTTGAGACATTACTACCGTGGAGGAAAGTGCGCATGGTGACTGTTGTATTCAATCCCGATGCAATTTCTGTGTTTCATCAACACTCTGATAGTCCACAAATTACAGAATGCCTCCAGATGTTCATCGGAGACTACTACTGGTCTTCCAGGGAACGATCAAAGCGTACACTCTTTCAGACATTACTCCCATGGAGGAAAGTGCGGATGGTGACTGTCGTATTCAATCCCGATGCAATTTCTGAGTTTCATCAACACTCTGATAGTCCACACATTACAGAATGCCACCAGATGTGCATCGGAAACTACTACTGGTCCTCCAGGGAACGATCAAAGCGTAGACTGTTTGAGACATACCTCCCGTGGAAGAAAGTGCGCCTGGTGACTGTTGTATTCAATCCCGATGCAATTACTGTGTTTCATCAACACTCTGATAGTCATCAGATTACAGAATACCTCCAGATGTGCATCGGAAACTACTACTGGTCTTCCAAGGAATGATCAAAGCGTAGACTGTTTGAGACAAACCTACCGTGGAGGAAAGTGCGCATGGTGACAGTTGTCTTCAATCCCGATGCAATTTCTGTGTTTCATCAACACACTGAAAGTCCACAGATTACAGAATGCCGCCAGATGTTCATCGGAAACTACTACTGGTCTTCCAGGGAACGATCAAAGCGTAGACTGTTTGAGACATTTCTACCGTGGAGGAAAGTGCGCATGGTGACTGTTGTATTCAATCCCGATGCAATTTCTGTGTTTCATCAACACTCTGATGGTCCACAAATTACAGAATGCCTCCAGATGCTCATCGGAAACTACTACTGATCTTCCAGGTAACGATCAAAGCATAGACTGTTTGAGAATTACTCCCATGGGGGAAAGTGCGCATGGTGGCTGTTGTATCCAATCCCGATGCAATTTCTGTGTTTCATCAACACTCTGATAGTCCACAAATTACAGAATGCCTCCAGATGTTCATCGGAAACTACTACTGGTCTTCCAGGGAACGATCAAAGCGTAGACTGTTTGAGACATTACTTTTATGGAGGAATGTGCGCATGGTGACTGTTGTATTCAATCCCGATGCAATTTCTGTGTTTCATCAACACTCTAATAGTCCACAGATTACAGAATGCCTCGAGATGTGCATCAGAAACTACTACTGGTCTTACAGGGAACGATCAAAGCATAGACTGTTTGAGAATTACTCCCATGGAGGAATGTGCGCATGGTGACTGTTGTATTCATTCCCGATGCAATTTCTGTGTTTCATCAACACTCTGATAGTCCTCAGACTACAGAATGCCTCCAGATTTTCATCGGAAACTACTATTGGTCTTCCAGGGAACAATCAAAGCGTAGACTGTTTGAGACATACCTCCCGTGGAGGTTTCATCGGAAACTACTACTGGTTTTCCAGGGTACGATCAAAGCATAGACTGTTTGAGAATTACTCCCATGGAGGAAAGTGCCTATGGTGACTGTTGTATTCAATCAAGATGCAATTTCTGTGTTTCATCAACACTCTGATAGTCCTCAGATTACAGAATGCCTCCAGATGTGCATCGGAAACTACTATTGGTCTTTCAGGGAACGATCAAAGCGTAGACTGTTTGAGACATACCTCCCGTGGAGTAAAGTGCGCATGGTGACTGTTGTATTCAATCCCGATGCAATTTATGTGTTTCATCAACACTCTGATAGTCCACAGAGTACAGAAAGCCTCCAGATGTGCATCGGAAACTACTACTGGTCCTCCAGGGAACGATCAAAGCGTGGAGTATTTGAGACTTTACTCCCATTGAGGAAAGCGCGCATGGTGACTGTTCTATTCAATCCCGATGCAATTTCTGTGTTTCAACAACACACTGATAGTCCACAGAGTACAGAAAACCTCCAGATGTGCATCGGAAACTACTACTGGTCTTCCAGGGAACGATCAAAGCGTAGACTGTTAGAGACATTACTCCCATTTAGGAAAGTGCGCATGGTGACTGTTCTATTCAATCCCGATGCAATTTCTGTGTTTCATCAACACTCTGATAGTCCACAAATTACAGAATGCCTCAAGATGTTCATCGGAAACTACTACTGGTGTTCCATCGAACGATCAAAGCATTGACTGTTTGAGAATTACTCCCATGGAGGAAGGTGCGCATGGTGACTGTTGTATTCAATCCCGATGTAATTTCTGTGTTTCATCAACACTCTGATAGTCCACAAATTACAGAATGCCTCTAGATATTCATCGGAAACTACAACTGGTCTTCCAGGGAACGATCAAAGCGTAGACTGTTTGAGACATTACTTTTACGGAGGAATGTGCGCATGCTGACTGTTGTATTCAATACCGATGCAATTTCTGTGTTTCATCAACACTGTAATTGTCCACAGATTACAGAATGCCTCGAGATGTGCATCGGAAACTACTGCTGGTCTTACAGGGAATTATCAAAGCATAGACTGTTTGTGAATTACTCCCATGGAGGAATGTGCGCATGGTGACTGTTGTATTCCATCCCGATGCAATTTCTGTGTTTCATCAACAATCTAATAGTCCTTAGATTACAGAATGCCTCCAGATGTGCATCGGAAACTACTACTGGTCTTCCAGGGAACGATCAAAGCGTAGACTGTTTGAGACATACCTCCATGGAGGAAAGTGCGCATGGTGAATGTTGTATTCCATCCCGATGCAATCTCTCTGTTTCATCAGCACTCTGATAGTCCACAGACAACAGAATGCCTCCAGATGTGCATCGGAAACTACTACTGCTCTTCCAGGTAACGATCAAAGCGTAAACTCGTTGAGACATTACTCCCATGGAGGAAAGTGTTCATGGTGACTGTTGTATTCAATCCATGCATTTTCTGTGTTTCATCAGCTCTCTGATAGTCCACAAATAACACAATGCCTCCAGATGTGCATCGGAAACTATTACTGGTCTTCCAGGGAACGATCAAAGCGTAGACTGTTTGAGACATTACTCCCATGGAGGAAAGTGCGCATGGTGACTGTTGTATTCAATCCTGATGCAATTACTGTGTTTTATCAACACTTTGATAGTCTACACATTACAGAATGCCACCAGATGTGCATCGGAAACTACTACTGGTCTTCCAGGTAACGATCAAAGCGTAGACTGTTAGAGACATTACTCCCATGGAGGAAAGTGCGCATGGTGACTGTTGTATTCAATCCCGATGCAATTACTGTGTTTCATCAACACTCTGATAGTCTACACATTACAGAATTCCACCAGATGTGCATCGGTAACTACTACTGGTCTTCCAGGGAACGATC
This sequence comes from Schistocerca gregaria, assembly GCF_023897955.1. NCBI lineage: Eukaryota > Metazoa > Arthropoda > Insecta > Orthoptera > Acrididae > Schistocerca > Schistocerca gregaria. The sequence continues at coordinate 2,158,502 of NW_026061699.1, forward strand.
AAAGCGTAGACTGTTTGGGACATTACTTTTATGGAGAAATGTGCGCATGGTGAATGTTGTATTCAATCCCGATGCAATTTCTGTGTTTCATCAACACTCTAATAGTCCACAGATTACAGAATGCCTCGAGATGTGCATGGGAAACTACTACTGGTCTTACAGGGAACGATCAAAGCATAGACTGTTTGAGAATTACTCTCATGGAGGAAAGTGCGCATGGTGACTGTTGTATTCAATCCCGAAGAAATTTCTGTGTTTCATCAACACTCTGATAGGCCACAGATTACAGAATGCCTCCAGATGTGCATCGGAAACTACTACTTGTCTTCCAGGGAACGATCAAAGCGTAGACTGTTTGAGACAGACCTCCCGTGGAGGTTTCATCTGAAACTACTACTGGTTTTCCAGGGTACGATCAAAGCATAGACTGTTTGAGAATTACTCCCATGGAGGAAAGTGCCTATGGTGACTGTTGTATTCAATCCCGATGCAATTTCTGTGTTTCATCAACACTCTGATAGTCCTCAGATTACAGAATGCCTCCAGATGTGCATCGGAAACTACTATTGGTCTTCCAGGGAACGATCAAAGCGTAGACTGTTTGAGACATACCTCCCGTGGAGTAAAGTGCGCATGGTGACTGTTGTATTCAATCCCGATGCAATTTCTGTGTTTCATCAACACTCTGATAGTCCACAGAGTACAGAAAGCCTCCAGATGTGCATCGGAAACTACTACTGGTCTTCCAGGGAACGATCAAAGCGTATACTGTTAGAGACATTACTCCCATGGAGGAGAGTGCGCATGGTGACTGTTGTATTCCATCCCGATGCAATTTCTGTGTTTCATCAACACTCTGATAGTCTACACATTACAGAATGCAACCAGATGTGCATCGGAAACTACAACTGGTCCTCCCGTGGAGGAAAGTGCGCATGGTGACTGTTGTATTCAATCCCGCTGCAATTTCTGTGTTTCATCAACACTCTGATAGTCCACAAATTACGGAATGCCTCCAGATGTTCATCGGAAACTACTACTGGTCTTCCAGAGAGCGATCAAAGCGTAGACTGTTTGAGACATTACTTTTATGGAGGAATGTGCGCATGGTGACTGTTGTATTCCATCCCGATTCAATTTCTGTGTTTCATCAACACTCTAATAGTCCTTAGATTACAGAATGCCTCCAGATGTGCATCGGAAACTACTACTGGTCTTCCAGGGAACGATCAAAGCGTAGACTGTTTGAGACATTACTACCATGGAGGAAAGTGCGCATGGAGACTGTTGTATTAAATCCCCATGCAATTTCTGCGTTTCATCAACACTCTGATAGTCCACAAAATACAGAATGCCTCCAGATGCTCATCTGAAACTACTACTGGTCTTCCAGGGAACGATCAAAGCGTAGACTGTTTGAGACATTACTTTTATGGAGGAATGTGCGCATGGTGACTGTTGTATTCCATCCCGATGCAATATCTGTGTTTCATCAACACTCTGATAGTCCTTACATTACAGAATGCCTCCAGATGTGCATCGGAAACTACTACTGGTCTTCCAGGGAACGATCAAAGCGTAGACTGTTTGAGACATACCTCCCATGGAGGAAAGTGAGCATGGTGACTGTTGTATTCAATCCCGATGCAATTTCTGTGTTTCATCAACACTCTGATAGTCCACAGTTTACAGAATGCCGCCAGATGTTAATCGGAAACTACTACTGGTCTTCCAATGAACGATCAAATCGTAGACTGTTTGAGACATTACTACCGTGGAGGAAAGTGCGCATGGTGACTGTTGTATTCAAACCCGATGCAATTTCTGTGTTTCGTCAACACTCTGATAGGCCACAAATTACAGAATGCCTCCAGATGTTCATCGGAGACTACTACTGGTCTTCCAGGGAACGATCAAAGCATAGACTGTTTGAGAATTACTCCCATGGGGGAAAGTGCGCATGGTGGCTGTTGTATCCAATCCCGATGCAATTTCTGTGTTTCATCAACACTCTGATAGTCCACAAATTACAGAATGCCTCCAGATGTTCATCGGAAACTACTACTGGTCTTCCAGGGAACGATCAAAGCGTAGACTGTTTGAGACATTGCTTTTATGGAGGAATGTGCGCATGGTGACTGTTGTATTCAATCCCGATGCAATTTCTGTGTTTCATCAACACTCTAATAGTCCACAGATTACAGAATGCCTCGAGATGTGCATCAGAAACTACTACTGGTCTTACAGGGAACGATCAAAGCATAGACTGTTTGAGAATTACTCCCATGGAGGAATGTGCGCATGGTGACTGTTGTATTCATTCCCGATGCAATTTCTGTGTTTCATCAACACTCTGATAGTCCTCAGATTACAGAATGCCTCCAGATTTTCATCGGAAACTACTATTGGTCTTCCAGGGAACGATCAAAGCGTAGACTGTTTGAGACATACCTCCCGTGGAGGTTTCATCGGAAACTACTACTGGTTTTCCAGGGTACGATCAAAGCATAGACTGTTTGAGAATTACTCCCATGGAGGGAAGTGCCTATGGTGACTGTTGTATTCAATCAAGATGCAATTTCTGTGTTTCATCAACACTCTGTTAGTCCTCAGATTACAGAATGCCTCCAGATGTGCATCGGAAACTACTATTGGTCTTCCAGGGAACGATCAAAGCGTAGACTGTTTGAGACATACCTCCCGTGGAGTAAAGTGCGCATGGTGACTGTTGTATTCAATCCCGATGCAATTTCTGTGTTTCATCAACACTCTGATAGTCCATAGAGTACAGAAAGCCTCCAGATGTGCATCGGAAACTACTACTGGTCTTCCAGGGAACGATCAAAGCGTAGACTGTTAGAGACATTACTCCCATGTAGGAAAGTGCGCATGGTGACTGTTGTATTCAATCCCGATGCAATTACTGTGTTTCATCAACACTCTGATAGTCTACACATTACAGAATGCAACCAGATGTGCATCGGAAACTACAACTGGTCCTCCCGTGGAGGAAAGTGCGCAATGTGACTGTTGTATTCAATCCCGATGCAATTTCTGTGTTTCATCAACACTCTGATAGTCCACAAATTACGGAATGCCTCCAGATGTTCATCGGAAACTACTACTGGTCTTCCAGGTAACGATCAAAGCATAGACTGTTTGAGAATTACTCCCATGGGGGAAAGTGCGCATGGTGGCTGTTGTATCCAATCCCGATGCAATTTCTGTGTTTCATCAACACTCTGATAGTCCACAGATTACAGAATGCCTCGAGATGTGCATCAGAAACTACTACTGGTCTTACAGGGAACGATCAAAGCATAGACTGTTTGAGATTTACTCCATGGAGGAATGTGCGCATGGTGACTGTTGTATTCATTCCCGATGCAATTTCTGTGTTTCATCAACACTCTGATAGTCCTCAGATTACAGAATGCCTCCAGATTTTCATCGGAAACCACTATTGGTCTTCCAGGGAACGATCAAAGCGTAGACTGTTTGAGACATACCTCCCGTGGAGGTTTCATCGGAAACTACTACTGGTTTTCCAGGGTACGATCAAAGCATAGACTGTTTGAGAATTACTCCCATGGAGGGAAGTGCCTATGGTGACTGTTGTATTCAATCAAGATGCAATTTCTGTGTTTCATCAACACTCTGATAGTCCTCAGATTACAGAATGCCTCCAGATGTGCATCGGAAACTACTATTGGTCTTCCAGGGAACGATCAAAGCGTGGAGTATTTGAGACTTTACTCCCATTGAGGAAAGTGTGCATGGTGACTGTTCTATTCAATCCCGATGCAATTTCTGTGTTTCAACAACACACTGATAGTCCACAGAGTACAGAAAACCTCCAGATGTGCATCGGAAACTACTACTGGTCTTCCAGGGAACGATCAAAGCGTAGACTGTTAGAGACATTACTCCCATTTAGGAAAGTGCGCATGGTGACTGTTGTATTCAATCCCGATGCAATTTCTGTGTTTCATCAACACTCTGATAGTCCACAAATTACAGAATGCCTCAAGATGTTCATCGGAAACTACTACTGGTGTTTCATCGAACGATCAAAGCATTGACTGTTTGAGAATTACTCCCATGGAGGAAGGTGCGCATGGTGACTGTTGTATTCAATCCCGATGCAATTTCTGTGTTTCATCAACACTCTGATAGTCCACAAATTACAGAATGCCTCCAGATATTCATCGGAAACTACTACTGGTCTTCCAGGGAACGATCAAAACGTAGACTGTTTGAGACATTACTTTTATGGAGAATGTGCGCATGGTGACTTTTGTATTCAATACCGATGCAATTTCTGTGTTTCATCAACACTGTAATTGTCCACAGATTACAGAATGCCTCGAGATGTGCATCGGAAACTACTACTGGTCTTACAGGGAATTATCAAAGCATAGACTGTTTGTGAATTACTCCCATGGAGGAATGTGCGCATGGTGACTGTTGTAATCCATCCCGACGCAATTTCTGTGTTTCATCAACAATCTAATAGTCCTCAGATTACAGAATGCCTCCAGATGTGCATCGGAAACTACTACTGGTCTTCCAGGGAACGATCAAAGCGTAGACTGTTTGAGACATACCTCCATGGAGGAAAGTGCGCATGGTGACTGTTGTATTCTATCCCGATGCCATCTCTCTGTTTCATCAGCACTCTGATAGTCCACAGACAACAGAAAGCCTCCAGATGTGCATCGGAAACTACTACTGCTCTTCCAGGTAACGATCAAAACGTAAACTCGTTGAGACATTACTCCCATGGAGGAAAGTGTTCATGGTGACTGTTGTATTCAATCCATGCATTTTCTGTGTTTCATCAGCTCTCTGATAGTCCACAAATAACACAATGCCTCCAGATGTGCATCGGAAACTATTACTGGTCTTCCAGGGAACGATCAAAGCGTAGACTGTTTGAGACATACCTCCATGGAGGAAAGTGCGCATGGTGACTGTTGTATTCCATCCCGATGCAATATCTGTGTTTCATCAACACTCTGATGGTCCACAAATTACAGAATGCCTCCAGATGTGCATCGGAAACTACTTCTGGTCTTCCAGGGAACGATCAAAGCGTAGACTGTTGAGACATTACTTTTATAGAGGAATGTGCGCATGGTGACTGTTGTATTCAATCCCGATGCAATTTCTGTGTTTCATCAACACTCTGATAGTCCTCAGATTACAGAATGCCTCCAGATGTGCATCGGAAACTACTATTGGTCTTCCAGGGAACGATCAAAGCGTAGACTGTTTGAGACATACCTCCCGTTTAGTAAAGTGCGCATGGTGACTGTTGTATTCAATCCCGATGCAATTTCTGTGTTTCATCAACACTCTGATAGTCCACAGAGCACAGAAAGCCTCCAGATGTGCATCGGAAACTACTACTGGTCTTCCAGGGAACGATCAAAGCGTAGACTGTTAGAGACATTACTCCCATGGAGGAAAGTGCGCATGGTGACTGTTGTATTCCATCCCGATGCAATTTCTGTGTTTCATCAACACTCTGATAGTCTACACATTACAGAATGCAACCAGATGTGCATCGGAAACTACAACTGGTCCCCCGTGGAGGAAAGTGCGCATGGTGACTGTTGTATTCAATCCCGATGCAATCTCTGTGTTTCATCAACACTCTGATAGTCCACAAATTATGGAATGCCTCCAGATGTTCATCGGAAACTACTACTGGTCTTCCAGGGAACGATCAAAGCGTGGAGTATTTGAGACTTTACTCCCATTGAGGAAAGTGCGCATGCTGACTGTTCTATTCAATCCCGATGCAATTTCTGTGTTTCAACAACACACTGATAGTCCACAGAGTACAGAAAACCTCCAGATGTGCATCGGAAACTACTACTGGTCTTCCAGGGAACGATCAAAGCGTAGACTGTTAGAGACATTACTCCCATGGAGGAAAGTGCGCATGGTGACTGTTGTATTCAATCCCGATGCAATTTCTGTGTTTCATCAACACTCTGATAGTCCACAAATTACAGAATGCCTCCAGATGTTCATTGGAAACTACTACTGGTCTTCCAGGGAACGATCAAAGCGTAGACTGTTTGAGACATTACTTTTATGGAGGAATGTGCGCATGGTGACTGTTGTATTCAATCCCGATGCAATTTCTGTGTTTCATCAACACTGTAATAGTCCACAGATTACAGAATGCCTCGAGATGTTCATCGGAAACTACTACTGGTCTTACAGGGAATTATCAAAGCATAGACTGTTTGTGAATTACTCCCATGGAGCATTGTGTTCATGGTGACTGTTGTATTAAATCCCGATGCTATTTCTGTGTTTCATCAAAACTCTGATAGTCCTCAGATGACAGAATGCCTCCAGATGTGCATCGGAAACTACTACTGGTCTTCCAGGGAACGAGCAAAGCGTAGACTGTTTCAGACATACCTTCCGTGGAGGAAAGTGCGCATGATGACTGTTGTATTCAATCCCGATGCTATTTCTGTGTTTCATCAACACTCTGATAGTCCACAGATTACCCAAAGCCGCCAGATGTTCATCGGAAACTACTACTGGTCTTCCAGGGAACGATCAAAGCGTAGACTGTTTGAGACATTACTACCATGAAGAAAAGTGCGCATGGTGATTTTGTATTAAATCCCGATGCAATTTCTGTGTTTCATCAACACTCTGATAGTCCACAAATTACAGAATGCCTCCAGATGTTCATCGGAAACTACTAGTGGTCTTCCAGAGAACGATCAAAGCGTAGACTGTTTGAGACATTACTTTTATGGAGGAATGTGCGCATGGTGACTGTTGTATTCCATCCCGATGCAATTTCTGTGTTACATCAACGCTCTAATAGTCCTTAGATTACAGAATGCCTCCAGATGTGCATCGGAAACTACTACTAGTCTTCCAGGGAACGATCAAAGCGTAGACTGTTTGAGACATACCTCCATGGAGGAAAGTGGGCATGGTGACTGTTGTATTCAATCCCGATGCAATTTCTCTGTTTCATCAGCACTCTGATAGTCCACAGACAACAGAATGCCTCCAGATGTGCATCGGAAACTACTACTGCTCTTCCAGGTAACGATCAAAGCGTAAACTCGTTGAGATATTACTCAGATGGACGAAAGTGTTCATGGTGACTGTTGTATTCAATCCATGCATTTTCTGTGTTTCATCAGCTCTCTGATAGTCCACAAATAACAGAATGCCTCCAGATGTGCATCGGAAACTGTTACTGGTCTTCCAGGGAACGATCAAAGCGTAGACTGTGTGAGACATTACTACCATGGAGGAAAGTTCGCATGGTGACTGTTGTATTAAATCCCGATGCAATTTCTGTGTTTCATCAACACTCTGATAGTCCACAAATTACAGAATGCCTCCAGATGTTCATCTGAAACTACTACTGGTCTTCCAGGGAACGATCAAATCGTAGACTGTTTGAGACATTACTTTTTGGAGGAATGTGCGCATGGTGACTGTTGTATTCCATCCCGATGCAATATCTGTGTTTCATCAACACTATGATAGTCTACACATTACAGAATTCCACCAGATGTGCATCGGTAACTACTACTGGTCTTCCAGGGAACGATCAAAGCGTAGACTGTTATTGACATTACTTTTATGGAGGAATGTGCGCATGGTGAATGTTGTATTCAATCCCGATGCAATTTCTGTGTTTCATCAACACTCTAATCGTCCACAGATTACAGAATGCCTCGAGATGTGCATGGGAAACTACTACTGGTCTTACAGGGAACGATCAAAGCATAGACTGTTTGAGAATTACTCTCATGGAGGAAAGTGCGCATGGTGACTGTTGTATTCAATCCCAAAGAAATTTCTGTGTTTCATCAACACTCTGATAGGCCACAGATTACAGAATGCCTCCAGATGTGCATCGGAAACTACTACTTGTCTTCCTGGGAACGATCAAAGCGTAGACTGTTTGAGACATTACTCCCATGGAGGAAAGTGCGCATGGTGATTGTTGTATTCAATCCCGATGCAATTTCTGTGTTTCATCAACACTCTGATAGTCCACAGATTACAGAATGCCTCCAGATGTGCATCGGAAACTACTACTGGTCTTCCAGGGAACGATCAAAGCGTAGAATGTTTGGGACATTACTCCCATGGAGGAAAGTGCGCATGGTGATTGTTGTATTCAATCCTAATGCAATTTATGTGTGTCATCAACACTCTGATAGTCCACAGATTACAGAATGCATCCAGATGTGCATCGGAAACTACTACTGGACTTCCAGGGAACGATCAAAGCGTAAACTCTTTGAGACATTACTCCCATGGAGGTAATTGTTCATCGTGACTGTTGTATTCAATCCCGATGCATTTTCTGTCTTTCATCAACACTCTGATAGTCCACAGGTTACAGAGTGCCTCCAGATGTGCATCGGAACCTACTACTGGTCTCCCTGGGAACGATCAAAGCGTAGACTGTTTGAGACATTACTCCCATGGAGGAAAGTGCATATGGTGACTGTTGTATTCAATCGCGATGCAATTTCTGTGTTTCATCAACACTCTGATATATCACAGATTACAGAATACCACCAGACGTGCATCGGAAACTACTACTGGTCTTCCAAAGAACGATCAATGTTTAGACTGTTTGAGACATTACTCCGATGGAGGAAAGTGCGCATGGTGACTGTTTTATTCAATCCCGATGCAATTCCTGTGTTTCATCAGCACTCTGATACTCCACAGATTACAGAATGCCTCCAGATGTGCATCGGAAACCAATACTGGTCCTCCAGGGAACGAAAAAAGCGTAGACTGTTTCAGACATTACTGCCATGGAGGAAACTGCGCATGGAGACTGTTGTATTCAATCCCGATGCAATTTCTGTGTTTCATCAACACTCTTATAGTTAACAGATTACAGAATGCCTCCCGATGTGCACCGGAAACTACTACTGGTCTTCCAGGTAACGATCAAAGCGTAGACTGTTTGAGACATTACTTTTATGGAGGAATGTGCGTATGGTGATTGTTGTATTCAATCCCGATGAAATTTCTGTGTTTCATCAATACTCTGATAGTCCACAGATAATAGAATGCCTCCAGATGTGCATCGGAAACTACTACTGGTCATCCAGGGAACGATCAGAGCGTAAACTTACTGAGACATTACTCCCATGGAGGAAAGTGCGCGTGGTGACTGTTGTATTCAATCCCGATGCAATTTCTGTCTTTCATCAACATTCTGATAGTCCACAGATTACAGAATGCCTCCAGATGTGCATCGGAAACTACTACTGGTCTTCCAGGGAACGATCAAAGCGTAGACTGTTTGAGACATTACTCGCATGGAGGAAAGTGTGCATGGTGACTGTTGTATTCAATCCCGATGCAATTTCTGTCTTTCATCAACATTCTGATAGTCCACAGATTACAGAATGCCTCCAGATGTGCATCGGAAACTACTACTGGTCTTCCAGGGAACGATCAAAGCGTAGACTGCTTGAGACATTACTCCCATTGAGGAAAGTGCGCATGGTTACTGTTGTATTCAATCGTGATGCAATTACTGTGTTTTATCAACACTTTGATAGTCTACACATTACTGAATGCCACCAGATGTGCATCGGAAACTACTACTGTTCTTCCAGGGAACGATCAAATCGTAGATTGTTTGAGACATAACTCCCGTGAAGGAAAGTGCGCATGGTGACTATTGTATTCAATCCCGATGCAATTTCTGTGTTTCATCAACACTCTGATAGTCCACAAATTACAGAATGCCTCCAGATGTTCATCGGACACTACTACCGGTCTTCCAGGAAACGATCAAAGCGTAGACTGTTTGAGACATTACTTTTATGGAGGAATGTGTGCATGGTGACTGTTGTATTCATCCCGATGCAATTACTGTGTTTCATCAACACTCTGATAGTCTACACATTCCAGAATGCGACCAGATGTGCATCGGAAACTACTACCGGTCTTCCAGGAAACGATCAAAGCGTAGACTGTTTGAGACATTACTTTTATGGAGGAATGTGTGCATGGTGACTGTTGTATTCAATCCTGATGCAATTACTGTGTTTTATCTACACTTTGATAGTCTACACATTACAGAATGCCACCAGATGTGCATCGGAAACTACTACTGGTCTTCCAGGGAACGATCAAATCGTAGATTGTTTGAGACATAACTCCCGTGAAGGAAAGTGCGCATGGTGACTGTTGTATTCAATCCAGATGCAATTTCTGTGTTTCATCAACACTCTGATACTCTACAGATTACGGAATGCCTCCAGATGTGCATCGGAAACTACTACTGGTCTTCCAGGGAACGATCAAAGCGTAGACTGTTAGAGACATTACTCCCATGGAGGAAAGTGCACATGGTGATTGTTGTATTCAATCCCGATGCTATTTCTGTGTTTCATCAACACTCTGATAGTCCACAGATTATAGAATACGACCAGACGTGCATCGGAAACTACTACTGGTCTTCCAAAGAACAATCAAAGTTTAGACTGTTTAAGACATTACTCCCATGAAGGAAAGTGCGCATGGTGACTGTTTTATTCAATCCCGATGCAATTCCTGTGTTTCATCAGCACTCTGATACTCCACAGATCACAGAATGCCTCCAGATGTGCATCGGAAACTACTACTGGTCTTACAGGAAACGAACAAAGCGTAGACTGTTTCAGACATTACTTCCATGGAGGAAACTGCGCATGGAGACTGTTGTATCCAATCCCGATGCAATTTCTGTGTTTCATCAACACTCTTATAGTCTACACATTACAGAATGCCACCAGATGTGCATCGGAAACTACTACTGGTCTTCCAGGGAACGATCAAATCGTAGATTGTTTGACACATAACTCCCGTGAAGGAAAGTGCGCATGGTGACTGTTGTATTCAATCCCGATGCAATTTCTGTGTTTCATCAACACTCTGATAGTCCACTAATTACAGAATGCCTCCAGATGTTCATCGGACACTACTACTGGTCTTCCAGGAAACGATCAAAGCGTAGATTGTTTGATACATTACTTTTATGGAGGAATGTTTGCATGTTGACTGTTGTATTCAATCCCGATGCAATTTCTGTGTTTCATCAACACTCTTATAGTTAACAGATTACAGAATGCCTCCCGATGTGCATCGGAAACTACTACTGGTCTTCCAGTTAACGATCAAAGCGTAGACTGTTTGAGACATTACTTTTATGGAGGAATGTGCGTATGGTGATTGTTGTATTCAATCCCGATGCAATTTCTGTGTTTCATCAACACTCTGATAGTCCACAGATAACAGAATGCCTCCAGATGTGCATCGGAAACTACTACTGGTCTTCCAGGGAACGATCAAAGCGTAGACTGTTTGAGACATTACTCCCATGGAGGAAAGTGCGCATGGTGATTGTTGTATTCAATCCCGATGCAATTTCTGTCTTTCATCAACATTCTGATAGTCCACAGATTACAGAATGCCTCCAGATGTGCATCGGAAACTACTACTGGTCTTCTAGGGTACGATCAAAGCGTAGACTGCTTGAGACATTACTCCAATGGAGGAAAGTGCGCATGGTGCCTGTTGTATTCAATCCTGATGCAATTACTGTGTTTTATCAACACTTTGATAGTCTACACATTACAGAATGCCACCAGATGTGCATCGGAAACTACTGTTTTTCCAGGGAACGATCAAATCGTAGATTGTTTGAGACATAACTCCCGTGAAGGAAAGTGCGCATGGTGACTGTTGTATTCAATCCCGATGCAATTTCTGTGTTTCATCAACACTCTGATAGTCCACAAATTACAGAATGCCCCCAGATGTTCATCGGACACTACTACTGGTCTTCCAGGAAACGATCAAAGCGTAGATGGTTTGGGAAAATACTGCCGTGGAGGAATGTGCGCATGGTGAGTGTTGTATTCAATCCCGATGCAATTTCTGTGTTTTATCAATACTCTAATAGTCCACAGATAACAGAATGCCTCCATATGTGCATCGGAAACTACTACTGGACTTCCAGGGAACGATCAAAGCGTAAACCCTTTGAGACATTACTCCCATGGAGGAAAGTGCGCATGGTGACTGTTGTATTCAATCCTGATGCAATTACTGTGTTTTATCAACACTTTGATAGTCTACACATTACAGAATGCCACCAGATGTGCATCGGAAACTACTACAGGTCTTCCAGGGAACGATCAAATCGTAGATTGTTTGAGACATAACTCCCGTGAAGGAAAGTGCGCATGGTGACTGTTGTATTCAATCCAGATGCAATTTCTGTGTTTCATCAACACTCTGATACTCCACAGATTACGGAATGCCTCCAGATGTGCATCGGAAACTACTACTGGTCTTCCAGGGAACGATCAAAGCGTAGACTGTTAGAGACATTACTCCCATGGAGGAAAGTGCACATGGTGATTGTTGTATTCAATCCCGATGCTATTTCTGTGTTTCATCAACACTCTGATAGTCCACAGATTATAGAATACGACCAGACGTGCATCGGAAACTACTACTGGTCTTCCAAAGAACGATCAAAGTTTAGACTGTTTAAGACATTACTCCCATGGAGGAAAGTGCGCATGGTGACTGTTTTATTCAATCCCGATGCAATTCCTGTGTTTCATCAGCACTCTGATACTCCACAGATTACAGAATGCCTCCAGATGTGCATCGGAAACTACTACTGGTCTTCCAGGAAACGAACAAAGCGTAGACTGTTTCAGACATTACTTCCATGGAGGAAACTGCGCATGGAGACAGTTGTATCCAATCCCGATGCAATTTCTGTGTTTCATCAACACTCTTATAGTCTACACATTACAGAATGCCACCAGATGTGCATCGGAAACTACTACTGGTCTTCCAGGGAACGATCAAATCGTAGATTGTTTGACACATAACTCCCGTGAAGGAAAGTCCGCATGGTGACTGTTGTATTCAATCCCGATGCAATTTCTGTGTTTCATCAACACTCTGATAGTCCACTAATTACAGAATGCCTCCAGATGTTCATCGGACACTACTACTGGTCCTCCAGGAAACGATCAAAGCGTAGACTGTTTGAGACATTACTTTTATGGAGGAATGTTTGCATGTTGACTGTTGTATTCAATCCCGATGCAATTTCTGTGTTTCATCAACACTCTTATAGTTAACAGATTACAGAATGCCTCCCGATGTGCATCGGAAACTACTACTGGTCTTCCAGGTAACGATCAAAGCGTAGACTGTTTGAGACATTACTTTTATGGAGGAATGTGCGTATGGTGATTGTTGTATTCAATCCCGATGCAATTTCTGTGTTTCATCAACACTCTGATAGTCCACAGATAACAGAATGCCTCCAGATGTGCATCGGAAACTACTACTGGTCTTCCAGGGAACGATCAAAGCGTAGACTGTTTGAGACATTACTCCCATGGAGGAAAGTGTGCATGGTGATTGTTGTATTCAATCCCGATGCAATTTCTGTCTTTCATCAACATTCTGATAGTCCACAGATTACAGAATGCCTCCAGATGTGCATCGGAAACTACTACTGGTCTTCTAGGGTACGATCAAAGCGTAGACTGCTTGAGACATTACTCCCATGGAGGAAAGAGCGCATGGTGACTGTTGTATTCAATCCTGATGCAATTACTGTGTTTTATCAACACTTTGATAGTCTACACATTACAGAATGCCACCAGATGTGCATCGGAAACTACTGTTTTTCCAGGGAACGATCAAATCGTAGATTGTTTGAGACATAACTCCCGTGAAGGAAAGTGCGCATGGTGACTGTTGTATTCAATCCCGATGCAATTTCTGTGTTTCATCAACACTCTGATAGTCCACAAATTACAGAATGCCTCCAGATGTTCATCGGACACTACTACTGGTCTTCCAGGAAACGATCAAAGCGTAGACTGTATGAGACATTACTTTTATGGAGGAATGTGTGCATGGTGACTGTTGTATTCAATCCCGATGCAATTACTGTGTTTCATCAACACTCTGATAGTCTGCACATTACAGAATGCGACCAGATGTGCATCGGAAACTACTACTGGTCTTCCAGGGAACGATCAAAGCGTAGATGGTTTGAGAAAATACTGCTGTGGAGGAATGTGCGAATGATGAGTGTTGTATTCAATCCCGATGCAATTTCTGTGTTTCATCAATACTCTAATAGTCCACAGATAACAGAACGCCTCCAGATGTGCATCGGAAACTACTACTGGTCTTCCAGGGAACGATCAAAGCGTAAACTCTTTGAGACATTACTCCCATGGAGGAAAGTGCGCATGGTGACTGTTGTATTCAATCCTGATGCAATTTCTGTGTTTCATCAACACTCTTATAGTTAACAGATTACAGAATGCCTCCCGATGTGCATCGGAAACTACTACTGGTCTTCAAGGTAACGATCAAAACGTAGACTGTTTGAGACATTACTTTTATGGTGGAATGTGCGTATGGTGATTGTTGTATTCAATCCCGATGCAATTTCTGTGTTTCATCAACACTCTGATAGTCCACAGATAACAGAATGCCTCCAGATGTGCATCGGAAACTACTACTGGTCTTCCAGGAAACGATCAAAACGTAGACTGTTTGAGACATTACTTTTATGGAGGAATGTGGTTATGGTGATTGTTGTATTCAATTCCGATGCAATTTCTGTATTTCATCAACACTCTGATAGTCCACAGATAACAGAATGCCTCCAGATTTGCAACGGAAACTACTACTGGTCATCCAGGGAACGATCAAAGCGTAAACTTACTGAGACATTACTCCCATGGAGGAAAGTGCGCATGGTGACTGTTGTATTCAATCCCGATGCAATTTCTGTCTTTCATCAACATTCTGATAGTCCACAGATTACAGAATACCTCCTGATGTGCATCGGAAACTACTACTGGTCTTCCAGGGAACGATCAAAGCGTAGACTGTTTGAGACATTACTCCCATGGAGGAAAGTGCGCATGGTGACTGTTGTATTCAATCCTGATGCAATTACTGTGTTTTATCAACACTTTGATAGTCTACACATTACAGAATGCCACCAGATGTGCATCGGAAACTACTACTGGTCTTATAGGGAACGATCAAATCGTAGATTGTTTGAGACATAACTCCCGTGAAGGAAAGTGCGCATGGTGACTGTTGTATTCAATCCCGATGCAATTGCTGTGTTTCATCAACACTCTGATAGTCCACAAATTACAGAATGCCTCCAGATGTTCATCGGACACTACTACTGGTCTTCCAGGAAACGATCAAAGCGTAGACTGTTTGAGACATTACTTTTATGGAGGAATGTGTGCATGGTGACTGTTGTATTCAATCCCGATGCAATTACTAAGTTTCATCAACACTCTGATAGACTACACATTACAGAATGCGACCAGATATGCATCGGAAACTACTACTGGTCTTCCAGGGAACGATTAAAGCGTAGATGGTTTGAGATAATACTGCCGTGGAGGAAAGTGCGCATGGTGAGTGTTGTATTCAATCCCGATGCAATTTCTGTGTTTCATCAACACTCTAATAGTCCACAGATAACAGAATGCCTCAAGATGTGCATCGGAAACTACTACTGGTCTTCCAGGGAACGATCAAAGCGTAAACACTTTGAGACACTACCCCCATGGAGGAAAGTGCGCATGGTAACAGTTGTATTCAATCCTGATGCAATTACTGTGTTTTATCAACACTTTGAAAGTCTACACATTACAGAATGCCACCAGATGTGCATCGGAAACTACTACTGGTCTTCCAGGGAACGATCAAATCGTAGAATGTTTGAGACATAACTCCCGTGAAGGAAAGTGCGCATGGTGACTGTTGTATTCAATCCAGATGCAATTTCTGTGTTTCATCAACACTCTGATACTCCACAGATTACAGAATGCCTCCAGATGTGCATCGGAAACTACTACTGGTCTTCCAGGGAACGATCAAAGCGTAGACTGTTAGAGACATTACTCCCATGGAGGAAAGTGCGCATGGTGACTGTTGTATTGAATCCTGATGCAATTACAGTGTTTTATCAACACTTAGATGGTCAACACATTACAGAATGCCACCAGATGTGCATCGGAAACTACTACTGGTCTTCCAGGGAACGATCAAAGCGTAGACTGTTTTAGACATTACTTTTATGGAGGAATGTGCGCATAGTGACTGTTGTATTCAATCCCGATGCAAATTCTCTGTTTCATCAACACTCTAATAGTCCACAGATTACAGAATGCCTCGAGATGTGCATCGAAAACTACTACTGGTCTTACAGGGAACGATCATTGCATAGACTGTTTGAGAGTTACTCCCATGGAGGAAAGTGCGCATGGTGACTGTTGTATTCAATGCCGATGCCATTTGTGTGTGTCATCAACACTCTGATAGTCCACAGATTACACAATGCCACCAGATGGGAAATCGGAAACTGCTACTGGTCTTCCAGGGAACGATCAAAACGTAGACTGTTTGAGAATTACTCCCATGGAGGAAAGTGCGAATGGTGACTGTTGTATTCAATCCCGATGCAATTTCTGTGTTTCATCAACACTCTGATACTCCACAGATTACAGAATGCCTCCAGATGTGCATCGGAAACTACGACTGGTCTTCCAGGGAACGATCAAAGCGTAGACTGTTTGATACGTTACTTTTATGGAGGAATGTGGGCATGGTGTCTGTTGTATTCAATCCCGATGCTATTTCTGTGTTCCATCAACACTCTACAGTCCACAGATTACAGAATGCCTCGAGATGTACATCGGAAACTACTACTGGTCTTACAGGGAACGATCAAAGCATAGACCGTTTGAGAATTACTCTCATGGAGGAAAGTGCGCATGGTGACTGTTGTATTCAATCCCGATGCAATTTCTGTGTTTCATCAACACACTGATAGGCCACAGATTACAGAATGCCACCAGATGTTCATCTTAATCGACTACTGGTCTTCCAGGGAACGATCAAAGCATAGACTTTTTGAGACATTACTACCGTGGAGGAAAGTGCCCATTGTGACTGTTGTATTCAATCCCGATGCAATTTCTGTGTTTCATCAACACTCTGATAGTCCACAGATTACAGAATGCCTCTAGATGTGCATCGGAAACTACTACTGGTCTTCTAGGGAATGATAAAAGCGTAGACTGTTTGAGACATACCTCCTGTGGAGGATAGTGCGCATGGTGACTGTTGTATTCAATCCCGATGCAATTTCTGTGTGTCATCAACACTCTAATACTCCACAGATTACAGAATGACTCCAGATGTGCATCGGAAACTACTACTGGTCTTCCAGGGAACGATCAAAGCGTAGACTGTTTGAGACATTACTCCAATGGAGGAAAATGCGCATGGTGACTGTTGTATTCAATCCCGATGCAATTTCTGTGTTTCATCAACACTCTGATACTCCACAGATTACAGAATGCCTCCAGATGTGCATCGGAAACTTCTACTGGTCTTCCAGGGAACGATCAAAGCGTAGACTGTTAGAGACATTACACCCATGGAGGAAAGTGCGCATGGTGACATTTGTATTCTTTCCCGATGCAATTACTGTGTTTCATCAACACTTTGATGGTCTACACATCACAGAATGCCACCAGATGTGCACCGGAAACTACTACTGGTCTTCCAGGGAACGATCAAAGCGTAGACTGTTTGAGACATTACTTTTATTGAGGAATGTGCGCTTGGTGACTGTTGTATTCGATCCCGACGCAATCTCTGTGTTTCATCAACACTCTGATAGTCCTCAGATTACAGAATGCCTCCAGATGTGCATCGGAAACCACTACTGGTCTTCCTGGGAACGATCAAAGCGTAGACTGTTTGAGACATACCTCCCGTGTAGGAAAGTGCGCATGGTGACTGTTATATTCATTCCCGATGCAATTTCTGTGTTTCATCAACACACTGATAGGCCACAGATTACAGAATGCCACCAGATGTTCATCGGAATCGACTACTGGTCTTCCAGGGAACGATCAAAGCATAGACTTTTTGAGACATTACTACCGTGGAGGAAAGTGCCCATTGTGACTGTTGTATTCAATCCCGATGCAATTTCTGTGTTTCATCAACACTCTGATAGTCCACAGATTACAGAATGCCTCTAGATGTGCATCGGAAACTACTACTGGTCTTCTAGGGAACGATAAAAGCGTAGACTGTTTGAGACATACCTCCTGTGGAGGATAGTGCGCATGGTGACTGTTGTATTCAATCCCGATGCAATTTCTGTGTGTCATCAACACTCTAATACTCCACAGATTACAGAATGACTCCAGATGTGCATCGGAAACTACTAATGGTCTTCCAGGGAACGATCAAATCGTAGACTGTTTGAGACATTACTACCGTGGAGGAAAGTGCGGATTGTGACTGTTGCATTCAATCCCGATTCAATTTCTGTGTCTCATCAACACTCTGATACCCCACAGATTACAGAATGCCACGAGATGTGCATCGGAAACTACTACTGGTCTTCCAGGGAACGATCAAAGCGTAGACTCATTCAGACATTACTCCCATGGAGGAAAGTGCGGATGGTGACAGTTGTATTCAATACCGATGCAATTTCTGTGTTTCATCAACACTCTGATAGTCCGCAGATTACAGAATGCCACCAGATGTGCATCGGAACTTACTACTGGTCTTCCAGGGAACGATCAAAAGCGTAGACTGTTTGAGACATATCTCCCGTGGAAGAAAGTGCGCATGGTGACTGTTGTATTCAATCCCGATGCAATTTCTGTGTTTCATCAACACTCTGATATTCCACAGATTACAGAATGCCATCAGAAGTGCATCGGAAACTACTACTGGTCTTCCAGGGAACGATCAAAGCGTAGCCTCTTTGAGAATTACTCCCATGGAGGAAAGTGCGCATGGAGACTGTTGTATTCAATCGCAATGTAATTTCAGTGTTTCATCAACACTCTGATACTCCACAGATTACAGAATGCCTCCAGATGTGCATCGGAAACTACTTCTTGTCTTCCAGGGAACGATCAAAGCGTAGACTCTTTGAGACATTACTCCCATGGAGGAAAGTGCGCATCGTGACTGTTGTATTCAATCCCGATGCAATTTCTGTGTTTCATCAACACTCTGATAGTCCACAGATTACAGAATGCCTTCAGATGTGCATCGGAAACTAATACTGGTCTTCCAGGGAACGATGAAAGCGTAGAATGTTCGGGACATTACTCCCATGGAGGAAAGTGCGCATGGTGATTGTTGTATTCAATCCTGATGCAATTTCTGTGTGTCATCAACACTCTGATAGTCCACAGATTACAGAATGCCTCCAGATGTGCATCGGAAACTACTACTGGTCTTCCAGGGAACGATCAAAACGTAAACTCTTTGAGACATTACTCCCATGGAGGAAATTGCGCATCGTGACTGTTGTATTCAATCCCGATGCATTTTCTGTCTTTCATCAACACTCTGATAGTCCACAGGTTACAGAATGCCTCCAGATGTGCATCGGAACCTACTACTGGTCTCCCTGGGAACGATCAAAGCGTAGACAGTTTGAGACATTATTCCCATGGAGAAAACTGCGCATGGTGACTGTTGTATTCAATCCCGATGCAATTTCTGTATTTCATCAACACTTTGATAGTCCACAGATTACAGATTACCACCAGACGTGCATCGGAAACTACTACTGGTCTTCCAAAGAACGATCAAAGTTTAGACTGTTTGAGACATTACTCCCATGGAGGAAACTGCGCATGGTGACTGTTGTATTCAATCCCGATACAATTTCTGTGTTTCATCAACACTCTGATAGTCCACAGATTACAGAATGAATCGAGATGTGCATCGGAAACTACTACTGGTCTTCCAGGGAACGATCAAAGCGTAGATTGTTTGAGACATTACTTTTATGGAGGAATGTGCGCAAGGTGACTGTTGTATTCGATCCCGGTGCAATTTCTGTGTTTCATCAACACTCTGATAGTCCTCAGATTACAGAACGCCTTCAGATGTGCATCGGAAACCACTACTGGTCTTCCAGTGAACGATCAAATCGTAGGCTGTTTGAGATATACCTCCCGTGTAGGAAAGTGCGCATGGTGACTGTTATATTCAATCCCGATGCAATTTCTGTGTTTCATCAACACTCAGATAGTCCACAGATTACAGAATGCAGCCAGATGTTCATCGGAAACTACTAATGGTCTTCCAGGGAACGATCAAAGCGTAGACTGTTTGAGACATTACTTTTATGGAGGAATGTGCGCATCGTGACTGTTGTATTCGATCCCGATGCAATTTCTGTGTTTCATCAACACTCTGATAGTCCTCAGATTACAGAATGCCTCCAGATGTGCATCGGAAACCACTACCGGTCTTCCAGTGAACGATCAAAACGTAGACTGTTTGAGATATACCTCCCGTGTAGGAAAGTGCGCATGGTGACTGTTATATTCAATCCAGATGGAATTT
The DNA here is from genome assembly GCF_023897955.1 of Schistocerca gregaria. Lineage (NCBI taxonomy): Eukaryota > Metazoa > Arthropoda > Insecta > Orthoptera > Acrididae > Schistocerca > Schistocerca gregaria. Next base: position 2,179,004 of record NW_026061699.1, read on the forward strand.
CTGTGTTTCATCAACACTCTGATAGTCCACAGATTAAAGAATGCCTCCACATGTGCATCGGAAACCACTACTGGTCTTCCAGTGAACGATCAAAACGTAGACTGTTTGAGACATACCTCACGTGTAGGAAAGTGCGCATGGTGACTGTTATATTCAATCCCGATGCAATTTCTGTGTTTCATCATCACTCTGATACTCCACAGATTACAGAATGCCTCCAGATGTGCATCGGAAACTACTACTGGTCTTCCAGGGAACGATCAAAGCGTAGAATGTTTGGGACGTTACTCCCATGGATTAAAGTGCGCATGGTGATTGTTGTTTTTCAATCCTGATACAATTTCTGTGTGCCATCAACACTCTGATAGTCCACAGATTACAGAATGCCTCCAGATATGCATCGGAAACTACTACTGGTCTTCCAGGGAACGATCGAAACGTAAACTCTTTGTGACATTACTCCCATGGAGGAAATTGCGCATGGTGACTGTTGTATTCAATCCTGATGCATTTTCTGTCTTTCATCAACACTCTGATAGTCCACAGGTTACAGAATGCCTCCAGATGTGCATCGGAACCTACTACTGGTCTCCCTGGGAACGATCAAAACGTAGACTGTTTGAGACATTATTCCCATGGAGGAAAGTGCGCATGGTGACTGTTGTATTCAATCCCGATGCAATTTCTGTGTTTCATCAACACTTTGATAGTCCACAGATTATAGAATACCACCAGACGTGCATCGGAAACTACTACTGGTCTTCCAAAGAACGATCAAAGTTTAGACTGCTTGAGACATTACTCCCATGGAGGAAACTGCGCATGATGACTGTTGTATTCAATCCCCATGCAATTTCTGTTTTTCATCAACACTCTGATAGTCCACAGATTACAGAATGCCTCGCGATGTGCATCGGAAACTACTACTGGTCTTCCAGGGAACGATCAAAGCGTAGACTGTTTGAGGCATTACTTTTGTGGAGGAATGTGCGCATGGTGATTGTTGTATTCAATCCCGATGCAATTTCTGTGTTTCATCAACACTCTGATAGTCCACAGATAATAGAATGCCTCCAGATGTGCATCGGAAACTACTACTGGTCATCCAGGGAACGATCAAAGCGTAAACTTATTGAGACATTACTCCCTTGGAGGAAAGTGCGCATGGTGACTGTTGTATTCAATCCCGATGCAATTTCTGTCTTTCATCAACATTCTGATAGTCCACAGATTACAGAATGCCTCCAGATGTGCATCGGAAACTACTACTGGTCTTCCAAAGAACGATCAAAGTTTAGACTGTTTGAGACATTACTCCCATGGAGGAAACTGCGCATGGTGACTGTTGTATTCAATCCCGACACAATTTCTGTGTTTCATCAACACTCTGTTAGTCCACAGATTACAGAATGAATCGAGATGTGCATCGGAAACTACTACTGGTCTTCCAGGGAACGATCAAAGCGTAGACTGTTTGAGACATACCTCCCGTGGAGGATAGTGCACATGGTGACTGTTGTATTCAATCCCGATGCAATTTATGTGTGTCATCAACACTCTGATAGTCCACAGATTACACAATGCCACCAGATGTGCATCGGAAACTGCTACTGGTCTTCCAGGGAACGATCAAAACGTAGACTGTTTGAGAATTACTGCCATGGAGGAAAGTGCGAATGGTGACTGTTGTATTCAATCCCGATGCAATTGCTGTGTTTCATCAACACTCTGATACTCCACAGATTACAGAATGCCTCCAGATGTGCATCGGAAACTACTTCTTGTCTTCCAGGGAACGATCAAAGCGTAGACTCTTTGAGACATTACTCCCATGGAGGAAAGTGCGCATCGTGACTGTTGTATTCAATCCCGATGCAATTTCTGTGTTTCATCAACACTCTGATAGTCCACAGATTACAGAATGCCTTCAGATGTGCATCGGAAACTAATACTGGTCTTCCAGGGAACGATGAAAGCGTAGAATGTTCGGGACATTACTCCCATGGAGGAAAGTGCGCATGGTGATTGTTGTATTCAATCCTGATGCAATTTCTGTGTGTCATCAACACTCTGATAGTCCACAGATTACAGAATGCCTCCAGATGTGCATCGGAAACTACTACTGGTCTTCCAGGGAACGATCAAAACGTAAACTCTTTGTGACATTACTCCCATGGAGGAAATTGCGCATCGTGACTGTTGTATTCAATCCCGATGCATTTTCTGTCTTTCATCAACACTCTAATAGTCCACAGGTTACAGAATACCACCAGACGTGCATCGGAAACTACTACTGGTCTTCCAAAGAACGATCAAAGTTTAGACTGTTTGAGACATTACTCCCATGGAGGAAACTGCGCATGGTGACTGTTGTATTCAATCCCGATACAATTCCTGTGTTTCATCAACACTCTGATAGTCCACAGATTACAGAATGAATCAAGATGTGCATCGGAAACTACTACTGGTCTTCCAGGGAACGATCAAAGCGTAGATTGTTTGAGACATTATTTTTATGGAGGAATGTGCGCAAGGTGACTGTTGTATTCGATCCCGGTGCAATTTCTGTGTTTCATCAACACTCTGATAGTCCTCAGATTACAGAACGCCTCCAGATGTGCATCGGAAACCACTACTGGTCTTCCAGTGAACGATCAAATCGTAGGCTGTTTGAGATATACCTCCCGTGTAGGAAAGTGCGCATGGTGACTGTTATATTCAATCCCGATGCAATTTCTGTGTTTCATCAACACTCAGATAGTCCACAGATTACAGAATGCAGCCAGATGTTCATCGGAAACTACTAATGGTCTTCCAGGGAACGATCAAAGCGTAGACTGTTTGAGACATTACTTTTATGGAGGAATGTGCGCATCGTGACTGTTGTATTCGATCCCGATGCAATTTCTGTGTTTCATCAACACTCTGATAGTCCTCAGATTACAGAATGCCTCCACATGTGCATCGGAAACCACTACTGGTCTTCCAGTGAACGATCAAAACGTAGACTGTTTGAGATATACCTCCCGTGTAGGAAAGTGCGCATGGTGACTGTTATATTCAATCCAGATGGAATTTCTGTGTTTCATCAACACTCTGATAGTCCACAGATTAAAGAATGCCTCCACATGTGCATCGGAAACCACTACTGGTCTTCCAGTGAACGATCAAAACGTACACTGTTTGAGACATACCTCACGTGTAGGAAAGTGCGCATGGTGACTGTTATATTCAATCCCGATGCAATTTCTGTGTTTCATCATCACTCTGATACTCCACAGATTACAGAATGCCTCCAGATGTGCATCGGAAACTACTACTGGTCTTCCAGGGAACGATCAAAGCGTAGAATGTTTGGGACGTTACTCCCATGGAGGAAAGTGCGCATGGAGATTGTTGTTTTTCAATCCTGATACAATTTCTGTGTGCCATCAACACTCTGATAGTCCACAGATTACAGAATGCCTCCAGATATGCATCGGAAACTACTACTGGTCTTCCAGGGAACGATCAAAACGTAAACTCTTTGTGACATTACTCCCATGGAGGAAATTGCGCATGGTGACTGTTGTATTCAATCCTGATGCATTTTCTGTCTTTCATCAACACTCTGATAGTCCACAGGTTACAGAATGCCTCCAGATGTGCATCGGAACCTACTACTGGTCTCCCTGGGAACGATCAAAACGTAGACTGTTTGAGACATTATTCCCATGGAGGAAAGTGCGCATGGTGACTGTTGTATTCAATCCCGATGCAATTTCTGTGTTTCATCAACACTTTGATAGTCCACAGATTATAGAATACCACCAGACGTGCATCGGAAACTACTACTGGTCTTCCAAAGAACGATCAAAGTTTAGACTGCTTGAGACATTACTCCCATGGAGGAAACTGCGCATGATGACTGTTGTATTCAATCCCCATGCAATTTCTGTTTTTCATCAACACTCTGATAGTCCACAGATTACAGAATGCCTCGCGATGTGCATCGGAAACTACTACTGGTCTTCCAGGGAACGATCAAAGCGTAGACTGTTTGAGGCATTACTCTTGTGGAGGAATGTGCGCATGGTGATTGTTGTATTCAATCGCGATGCAATTTCTGTGTTTCATCAACACTCTGATAGTCCACAGATAATAGAATGCCTCCAGATGTGCATCGGAAACTACTACTGGTCATCCAGGGAACGATCAAAGCGTAAACTTATTGAGACATTACTCCCTTGGAGGAAAGTGCGCATGGTGACTGTAGTATTCAATCCCGATGCAATTTCTGTCTTTCATCAACATTCTGATAGTCCACAGATTACAGAATGCCTCCAGATGTGCATCGGAAACTACTACTGGTCTTCCAAAGAACGATCAAAGTTTAGACTGTTTGAGACATTACTCCCATGGAGGAAACTGCGCATGGTGACTGTTGTATTCAATCCCGACACAATTTCTGTGTTTCATCAACACTCTGTTAGTCCACAGATTACAGAATGAATCGAGATGTGCATCGGAAACTACTACTGGTCTTCCAGGGAACGATCAAAGCGTAGACTGTTTGAGACATACCTCCCGTGGAGGATAGTGCACATGGTGACTGTTGTATTCAATCCCGATGCAATTTATGTGTGTCATCAACACTCTGATAGTCCACAGATTACACAATGCCACCAGATGTGCATCGGAAACTGCTACTGGTCTTCCAGGGAACGATCAAAACGTAGACTGTTTGAGAATTACTGCCATGGAGGAAAGTGCGAAAGGTGACTGTTGTATTCAATCCCGATGCAATTGCTGTGTTTCATCAACACTCTGATACTCCACAGATTACAGAATGCCTCCAGATGTGCATCGGAAACTACAACTGGTCTTCCAGTGAACGATCAAAGCGTAGACTGTTAGAGACATTACACCCATGGAGGAAAGTGCGCATGGTGACATTTGTATTCAATCCCGATGCAATTACTGTGTTTCATCAACACTTTGATGGTCTACACATTACAGAATGCCACCAGATGTGCATCGGAAACTACTACTGGTCTTCCAGGAAACGATCAAAGCGTAGATTGTTTGAGACATTACTTTTATGGAGGAATGTGCGCATGGTGACTGTTGTATTCGATCCCGATGCAATTTCTGTGTTTCATCAACACTCTGATAGTCCTCAGATTACAGAACGCCTCCAGATGTGCATCGGAAACCACTACTGGTCTTCCAGTGAACGATCAAAACGTAGGCTGTTTGAGATATACCTCCCGTGTAGGAAAGTGCGCATGGTGACTGTTATATTCAATCCCGATGCAATTTCTGTGTTTCATCAACACTCAGATAGTCCACAGATTACAGAATGCAGCCAGATGTTCATCGGAAAGTACTAATGGTCTTCCAGGGAACGATCAAAGCGTAGACTGTTTTGAGACATTACTTTTATGGAGGAATGTGCGCATCGTGACTGTTGTATTCGATGCCGATGCAATTTCTGTGTTTCATCAACACTCTGATAGTCCTCAGATTACAGAATGCCTCCAGATGTGCATCGGAAACCACTACTGGTCTTCCAGTGAACGATCAAAACGTAGGCTGTTTGAGATATACCTCCCGTGTAGGAAAGTGCGCATGGTGACTGTTATATTCAATCCCGATGAAATTTCTGTGTTTCATCAACACTCTGATAGTCCACAGATTACAGAATGCCTCCAGATGTGCATCGGAAACTACTACTGGTCTTCCAGGGAACGATCAAAGCGTAGAATGTTTGGGACGTTACTCCCATGAAGGAAAGTGCGCATGGTGATTGTTGTTTTTCAATCCTGATACAATTTCTGTGTGCCATCAACACTCTGATAGTCCACAGTTTACAGAATGCCTCCAGATATGCATCGGAAACTACTACTGGTCTTCCAGGGAACGATCGAAACGTAAACTCTTTGTGACATTACTCCCATGGAGGAAATTGCGCATGGTGACTGTTGTATTCAATCCTGATGCATTTTCTGTCTTTCATCAACACTCTGATAGTCCACAGGTTACAGAATGCCTCCAGATGTGCATCGGAACCTACTACTGGTCTCCCTGGCAACGATCAAAACGTAGACTGTTTGAGACATTACTCCCATGGAGGAAAGTGCGCATGGTGACTGTTGTATTCAATCCTGATTCAATTACTGTGTTTCATCAACACTTTGATAGTCTACACATTACAGAATGCCACCAGATGTGCATCGGAAACTACTACTGGTCTTCCAGGGAACGATCAAATCGTACATTGTTTGAGACATAACTCCCGTGAAGGAAAGTGCGCATGGTGAGTGTTGTATTCAATCCCGATAAAATTCCTGTGTTTCATCAACACTCTGATAGTCCACAAATTACAGAATGCCTCCAGATGTTCATCGGAAACTACTACTGGTCTTCCAGGAAACGATCAATTCGTAGACTGTTTGAGACATTACTTTTATGGAGGAATGTGCGCATGGAGACTGTTGTATTCAATCCCGATGCAATTACTGTGTTTCATCAACACACTGATAGTCTACACATTACAAAATGTGACCAGATGTGCATCGGAAACTACTACTGGTCTTCCAGGGAACGATCAAAGCATAGATGGTTTGAGACATTACTCCCGTGGAGGAGAGTGCGCATGGTGACAGTTGTATTCAATCCCGATGCAATTTCTGTGTTTCATCAACACTCTGATAGTCCACAGATAACAGAATGCCTCCAGATGTGCATCGGATACTACTACTGGTCTTCCAGGGAACGATCAAATCGTAAACTCTTTGAGACATTACTCACATGGTGGAAAGTGCGCATGGTGACTGTTGTATTCAATCCCGATGCAATTTCTGTGTTTCATCAACACTCTGATAGTCCACAGATTACAGGATGCCATCAGATGTGCATCGGAAACTACTACTGGTCTTCCAGGGAACGATTAAAGCGTAGACTGTTTGAGAATTACTTCCATGGAGGAAAGTGCGCATGGTGACTGTTGTATTCAATCCCGATGTAATTTCAGTGTTTCATCAACACTCTGATACTCCACAGATTACAGAATGCCTCCAGATGTGCATCGGAAACTACTACTTGTCTTCCAGGGAAAGATCAAAGCGTAGACTGTTTGAGACAATACTCCCATGGAGGAAAGTGCGCATGGTGATTGTTGTATTCAATCCCGACGCAGTTTCTGTGTTTCATCAATACTCTGATAGACCACAGATTACAAAATGCCTCCAGATGGGCATTGGAAACTACTACTGGTCTTCCAGGGAACTATCAAAAACGTAAACTCTTTGAGACATTACTCCCATGGAGGAAATTGCGCATCGTGACTGTTGTATTCAATCCCGATGTATTTTCTGTCTTTCATCAAAACTCTCATAGTCCATAGGTTACAGAATGCCTCCAGATGTGCATCGGAACCTACTACTGGTCTTCCTGGGAACGATCAAAGCGTAGACTGTTTGAGACATTATTCAAATGGAGGAAAGTGCGCATGGTGATTGTTGTATTCAATCCCGATGCAATATCTGTGTTTCATCAACACTCTGATAGTCCACAGATAACAGAATGCATCCAGATGTGCATCGGAAACTACTACTGGTCATCCAGGGAACGATCAAAGCATAGACTGTTTGAGACATTACTCCCATGGAGGAAAGTGCGCATGGTGACTGTTGTATTCAATCCAGATGCAATTTCTGTGTTTCATCAACACTCTGATACTCCACAGATTACAGAATGCCTCCAGATGTTCATCGGAAACTACTACTCGTCTTCCAGGGAACGATCAAAGCGTAAACTCTTTGAGACATTACTCCCAAGGAGGAAAGTGCGCATGGTGACTGTTGTATTCAATCCCGAGGCAATTTCTGTGTTTCATCAACATTCTAATAGTCCACAGATTACAGAGTGCCTCCAGATGTGCATCGGAAACTACTACTGGTCTTCCAGTGAACGGATGAAGCGTAGACTGTTTGAGACATTACCCCCATGGAGGAAAGTGCGCATGGTGACTGTTGTACTCAATCCCGATGCAATTTCTGTGTTTCATCGACACTCTGATAGTCCACAGATTACAGAATGCCTCCAGATGTGCATCGGAAACTACTACTGGTCTTCCAGTGAACGGATGAAGCGTAGACTGTTTGAGACATTACCCCCATGGAGGAAAGTGCGCATGGTGACTGTTGTAATCAATCCCGATGAAATTTCTGTGTTTCATCAACACTCTGATAGTCCACAGTTTACAGAATGCCATCAGATGTGCATCGGAAACTACTACTGGTCTTCCAGGGAACGATTGCGGCGTAGACTGTTTGAGAATTACTCCCATGGAGGAAAGTGCGCATGGTGACTGTTGTATTCAATCCCGATGTAATTTCAGTGTTTAATCAACACTCTGATACTCCGAAGATTACAGAATGCCTCCAGATGTGCATCGGAAACTACTACTGGTCTTCCGTTGAACGATCAAAACGTAAACTCTTTGAGACATTACTCCCATGGAGGAAATTGCGCATGGTGACTGTTGTATTCAATCCCGATGCATTTTCTTTCTTTCATCAACACTCTGATAGTCCACAGGTTACAGAATGCCTCCAGATGTGCATCGGAACCTACTACTGGTCTCCCTGGGAACGATCAAAACGTAGACTGTTTGAGACATTATTCCCATGGAGGAAAGTGCGCATGGTGACTGTTGTATTCAATTGCGATGCAATTTCTGTGTTTCATCAACACTTTGATAGTCCACAGATTACAGAATACCACCAGACGTGCATCGGAAACTACTACTGGTCTTCCAAAGAACGATCAACGTTTAGACTGCTTGAGACATTACTCCCATGGAGGAAACTGCGCATGGTGACTGTTGTATTCAATCCCGATGCAATTTCTGTTTTTCATCAACACTCTGATAATCCACAGATTACAAAATGCCTCGAGATGTGCATCGGAAACTACTACTGGTCTTCCAGGGAACGATCAAACCGTAGACTGTTTGAGACATTACTTATGGAGGAATGTGCGCATGGTGATTGTTGTATTCAATCCCGATGCAATTTCTGTGTTTCATCAACACTCTGATAGTCCACAGATTTCAGAATGCCACCAGACGTGCATCGGAAACTACTACTGGTCTTCCAAGGAACGATCAACGTTTAGACTGCTTGAGACATTACTCCCATGGAGGAAACTGCGCATGGTGACTGTTGTATTCAATCCCGATGCAATTTCTGTTTTTCATCAACACTCTGATAATCCACAGATTACAAAATGCCTCGAGATGTGCATCGGAAACTACTACTGGTCTTCCAGGGTACGATCAAATCGTAAACTCTTTGAGACATTACTCACATGGTGGAAAGTGCGCATGGTGACTGTTGTATTCAATCCCGATGCAATTTCTGTGTTTCATCAACACTCTGATAGTCCACAGACTTCAGAATGCCATCAGATGTGCATCGGAAACTACTACTGGTCTTCCAGGGAACGATTAAAGCGTAGACTGTTTAAGAATTACTCCCATGGAGGAAAGTGCGCATGGTGACTGTTGTATTCAATCCCGATGTAGATTCAGTGTTTCATCAACATTCTGATACTCCACAGATTACAGAATGCCTCCAGATGTTCATCGGAAACTACTACTGGTCTTCCAGTGAACGGATGAAGCGTAGACTGTTAGAGACATTACACCCATGGACGAAAGTGCGCATGGTGACTGTTGTATTCAATCCCGATGCAATTACTGTGTTTCATCAAAACTTTGATAGTCTACACATTACAAAATGCCACCAGATGTGCATCGGAAACTACTACTGGTCTTCCAGGGAACGACCAATCGTAGATTGTTTCAGACATAACTCCCGTGAAGGTAAGTGCGCTTGGTGACTGTTGTATTCAATCCCGATGCAATTTCTGTGTTTCATCAACACTCTGTTAGTCTACACATTACAGAATGCAACCAGATGTGCATCGGAAACTACTACTGGTCTTCCAGGGAACGATCAAATCGTACATTGTATGAGACATAACTCCCGTGAAGGAAAGTGCGCATGGTGACTGTTGTATTCAATCCCGATGCAATTTCTGTGTTTCATCAACATTCTGTTAGTCCACAAATTACAGAATGCCTGCAGATGTGCATCGGAAACTACTTCTGGTCTTCCAGGGAACGATCAAAGCGTGGACTGTTTGAGACATTACTCCCATGAAGGAAAGTGCGCATGGTGACTGTTGTATTCAATCCCGATGCAATTTCTGTGTTTCATCAACACTCTGATAGTCCACAGATAACAGAATGCCTCCAGATGTGCATCGGAAACTACTACTGGTCATCGAATGTACGATCAAAGCGTAAGCTCTTTGCGACATTACTCCCATGGAGGAAAGTGCGCATGGTGACTGTTGTATTCAATCCCGATGCAATTTCTGTCTTTCATCAACATTCTGATAGTCCACAGATAACAGAATGCCTCCAGATGTGCATCGGAAACTACTACTGGTGTTCCAGGGAACGATCAAAGCGTAGACTGTTAGAGACATTACACCCATGGAGGAAAGTGCGCATGGTGACTGTTGTATTTAATCCCGATGCTATTACTGTGTTTCATCAACACTCTGATAGTCTACACATTACAGAATGCGACCAGATGTGCATCGGAAACTACTACTGGTCTTCCAGGGAACGATCAAATCGTAGATTGTTTGAGCCATAACTCCCGTGAAGGAAAGTGCGCATGGTGACTGTTGTATTCAATCCCGATGCAATTTCTGTGTCTCATCAACACTCTGATAGTCCACAAATTACAGAATGCCTCCAGATGTTCATCGGAAACTACTACTGGTCTTCCAGGAAATGATCAAGGCGTAGACTGTTTGAGACATTACTTTTATGGAGGAATGTGCGCATGTTGACCGTTGTATTCAATCCCGATGCAATTACTGTGTTTCATCAATACACTGATAGTCTACACATTATAGAATGCGACCAGATGTGCATCGGAAACTACTACTGGTCTTCCAGGGAACGATCAAAGCATAGATGGTTTGAGACATTACTCCCGTGGAGGAGAGTGCGCATGGTGACTGTTGTATTCAATCCCGATGCAATTTCTGTGTTTCATCAACACTCTGATAGTCCACAGATAACAGAATGCCTCCAGATGTGCATCGGAAACTACTACTGGTCTTCCAGGGAACGATCAAAACGTAAACTCTTTGAGACATTACTCCCATTGGAGGAAATTGCGCATCGTGACTGTTGTATTCAATCCCGATGCATTTTCTGTCTTTCATCAACACTTTCATAGTCCACAGGTTACAGAATGCCTCCAGATGTGCATCGGAACCTACTACTGGTCTTCCTGGGAACGATCAAAGCGTAGACTGTTTGAGCCATTATTCCCATGAAGGAAAGTGCGCATGGTGATTGTGGTATTCAATCCCGATGCAATTTCTGTGTTTCATCAACACCCTGATAGTCCACAGATAACAGAATGCATTCAGATGTGCATCGGAAACTACTACTGGTCAACCAGGGAACTATCAAAGCGTAGACTGTTTGAGACATTACTCCCATGGAGGAAAGTGCGCATGGTGACTGTTGTATTCAATCCAGATGCAATTTCTGTGTTTCATCAACACTCAGATACTCCACAGATTACAGAATGCCTCCAGATGTGCATCGGAAAGTACTACTGGTCTTCCAGGGAACGATCAAAGCGTAAACTCTTTGAGACATTACTCCCATGGAGGAAAGTGCGCAAGGTGACTGTTGTATTCAATCCCGATGCAATTTCTGTGTTTCATCAACATTCTAATAGTCCACAGATTACAGAATGCCTCCAGATGTGCATCGGAAACTACTACTGGTCTTCCAGTGAACGGATGAAGCGTAGACTCTTTGAGACATTACCCCCATGGAGGAAAGTGCGCGTGGTGAATTTTGTATTCAATCCCGATGCAATTTCTGTGTTTCATCCACACTCTGATAGTCCACAGATTACAGAATGCCATCAGATGTGCATCGGAAACTACTACTGGTCTTCCAGGGAACGATCTAAGCGTAGACTGTTTGAGACATACCTCCCGTGGAAGAAAGTGCGCATGGGGACTGTTGTATTCAATCCCGATGCAATTTCTGTGTTTCATCAACACTCTGATAGTCCACAGTTTACAGAATGCCATCAGATGTGCATCGGAAACTACTACTGGTCTTCCAGGGAACGATCGCGGCGTAGACTGTTTGAGAATTACTCCCATGGAGGAAAGTGCGCATGGTGACTGTTGTATTCAATCCCGATGTAACTTCAGTGTTTAATCAACACTCTGATACTCCGCAGATTACAGAATGCCTCCAGATGTGCATCGGAAAGTACTACTTGTCTTCCTGGGAACGATCAAAGCGTAGACTGTTTGAGACATTACTCCCATGGGGGAAAGTGCGCATGGTGATTGTTGTATTCAATGCCGATGCAATTTCTGTGTTTCATCAACACTCTGATAGTCCACAGATTACAGAATGCCTCCAGATGTGCATCGGAAACTACTACTGGTCTTCCAGGGAACGATCAAAGCGTAGACTGTTTGGGACACTACTCCAATGGAGGAAAGTGCGCATGGTGATCGTTGTATTCAATCCTGATGCAATTTCTGTGTGTCATCAACACTCTGATATTCCACAGATTACAGAATGCCTCCAGATGTGCATCGGAAACTACTACTGGTCTTCCAGGGAACGATCAAAACGTAAACTCTTTGAGACATTACTCCCATGGAGGAAATTGCGCATCGTGACTGTTGTATTCAATCCCGATGCATTTTCTGTCTTTCATCAACACTCTGATAGTCCACAAGTTACAGAATGACTCCAGATGTGCATCGGAACCTACTACTGGTCTTCGTGGGAACGATCAAAGCGTAGACTGTTTGAGACATTATTCCCATCGAGGAAAGTGCGCATGGTGACTGTTGTATTCAATCCCGATGCAATTTCTGTGTTTCATCAACACTTTGATAGTCCACAGATATCAGAATACCACCAGACGTGCATCGGAAACTACTACTGGTCTTCTAAAGAACGATCAAAGCTTAGACTGTTTGAGACATTACTCCCATGGAGGAAAGTGCGCATGGTGACTGTTGTATTCAATCCCGATGCAATTTCTGTGTTTCATCAACACTATGATACTCCACAGATTGCAGGATGAATCCAGATGTGCATCGGAAACTACTACTGGTCTTCCAGGGAACGATCAAAGCGTAGACTGTTTGAGACATTACTGCCATGGAGGAAAGTGCGCATGGTGACTGTTGTACTCAATCCCGATGCAATTTCTTTGTTTCATCAAAACTCTGATAGTCCACAGATTACAGAATGCCTCCAGATGTGCATCGGAAACTACAACTGGTCTTCCAGGGAACGATCAAAGCGTGGACTGTTTGAGACATTACTTTTATGGAGGAATGTGCGCATGGTGATTGTTGTATTCAATCCCGATGCAATTTCTGTGTTTCATCAACACTCTGATAGTCTACACATTACAAAATGCCACCAGATGTGCATCGGAAACTACTACTGGTCTTCCAGGGAACGACCAATCGTAGATTGTATCAGACATAACTACCGTGAAGAAAAGTGCTCATGGTGACTGTTGTATTCAATCCCGATGCAATTTCTGTGTTTCATCAACACTCTGATAGTCTACACATTACAGAATGCGACCAGATGTGCATCGGAAACTACTACTTGTCTTCCAGGGAACGATCACAGCGTAGATGGTTTGAGACATTACTCCCGTGGAGGAAAGTGCGCATGGTGACTGTTGTATTCAATCCCGATGCAATTTCTGTGTTTCATCAACACTCTGATAGTCCACAAATAACAGAATGCCTCCAGATGTGCATCAGAAACTACTACTGGCCTTCCAGGGAACGATCAAAGCGTAAACTCTGTGAGACATTATTCCCATGGAGGAAAGTGCGCATGGTGACTGTTGTATTCAATCCCGATGCAATTTCTGTGTTTCATCAACATTCTAATAGTCCACAGATTACAGAATGCCTCCAGATGTGCATCGGAATCTACTACTGGTCTTCCAATGAACGGATAAAGCGGAGACTGTTTGAGACATTACTCCCATGGAGGAAAGTGCGCATGGTGACTGTTGTATTCAATCCCGAAGCAAGTTTCTGTGTTACATCAACACTCTGATAGTCCACAGATTACAGAATGCCTCCAGATGAGCATCGGGTTATACTACTGATCTTCTAGGGAACGATCAAAGCGTAGACAGTTTGAGACATGACTCCCCTGGAGGAAAGTGCGCATGGTGACTGTTGTATTCAATCCCGATGCATTTTCTGTGTTTCATCAGCAATCTGATAGTCCACAAATTACAGAATGCCTCCAGATGTTCATCGGAAACTACTACTGGTCTTCCAGGAAACGATCAAAGCGTAGACTGTTTGAGACATTACTTTTATGGAGGAATGTGCGCATGGTGATTGTTGTATTCAATCCCGATGCAATTTCTGTGTTTCATCAACACTCTGATAGTCCACAGATTACAGAATGGCTCCAGATGTGCATCGGTAACTACTACTGGTCTTCCAGGTAATGTTCAAACCGTAGACGGTTAGAGACATTACTCCCATGGAGGCGAGTGCGCATGGTGACTGTTGTATTCAATCCCGACACAATTTCTGTGTTTCATCAACACTCTGATAGTCCACAGATTACGGAATGCCACCAGATGTGCATCGGAAACTACTACTGGTCTTCCAGGGATCGATCAAAGCATAGACCGTTTGAGACATTACTCCCATGGGGGAAAGTGCTCATGGTGACTGTTGTAATCAATCCCGATGCATTTTCTGTGTTTCATCAACACTCTGATACTCCACAGATTACAGAATGCCTCCAAATGTGCATCGGAAACTACTACTGGTCTTCCTGGGAACGATCAAATCGTAGACTGTGTGAGACATTACTCCCATGGAAGAAAGTGCGCATGGTGACTTTTGTATTCAATCCGGATGCAATTTCAGTGTTTCATCAACACTCTGATAGTCCACAGATTACAGAATGCCTCCAGATGTGCATCGGAAACTACTACTGGTCTTCCAGGGAACGATCAAACCGTAGAGTGTTTGAGACATTACTTTCATGAAGGAAAGTGAGCATGGTGACTATTGTATTCAATCCCGATGCAATTTCTGTGTTTCATCAACATTCTGATAGTCCACAGATTACAGAATGCCTCCAGATGTGCATCGGAAACTACTACTGGTCTTCCAGGGAACGATCAAAGCGTAAACTCTTTGAGACATTACTCCCATGGAGGAGAGTGCGCATGGTGACTGTTGTATTCAATCCCGATGCAATTTCTGTGTTTCATCAACACTCTGATAGTCTACACATTACAGAATGCGACCAGATGTGCATCGGAAACTACTACTGGTCTTCCAGGGAACGATCAAAGCATAGATGGTTTGAGACATTACTCCCGTGGAGGAGAGTGCGCATGGTGACTGTTGTATTCAATCCCGATGCTATTTCTGTGTTTCATCAACACTCTGATAGTCCACAGATAACAGAATGCCTCCAGATGTGCATCGGAAACTACTACTGGTCTTCCTGGGAACGATCAAATCGTAGACTCTTTGAGACATTACTCCCATGGAAGAAAGTGCGCATGGTGACTGTTGTATTCAATCCCGATGCAATTTCTGTGTTTCATCAACACTCTGATAGTCCACAGTTTACAGAATGCCATCAGATGTGCATCGGAAACTACCACAGGTCTTCCAGGGAACGATCGCGGCGTAGACTGTTTGAGAATTACTCCCATGGAGGAAAGTGCGCATGGTGACTGTTGTATTCAATCCCGATGTAACTTCAGTGTTTAATCAACACTCTGATACTCCGCAGATTACAGAATGCCTCCAGATGTGCATCGGAAAGTACTACTTGTCTTCCAGGGAACGATCAAAGCGTAGACTGTTTGAGACATTACTCCCATGGAGGAAAGTGCGCATGGTGATTGTTGTATTCAATGCCGATGCAATTTCTGTGTTTCATCAACACTCTGATAGTCCAAAGATTACAGAATGCCTCCAGATGTGCATCGGAAACTACTACTGGTCTTCCAGGGAACGATCAAAGCGTAGACTGTTTGGGACACTACTCCTATGGAGGAAAGTGCGCATGGTGATCGTTGTATTCAATCCTGATGCAATTTCTGTGTGTCATCAACACTCTGATATTCCACAGATTACAGAATGCCTCCAGATGTGCATCGGAAACTACTACTGGTCTTCCAGGGAACGATCAAAACGTAAACTCTTTGAGACATTACTCCCATGGAGGAAATTGCGCATCGTGACTGTTGTATTCAATCCCGATGCATTTTCTGTCTTTCATCAACACTCTGATAGTCCACAAGTTACAGAATGACTCCAGATGTGCATCGGAACCTACTACTGGTCTTCGTAGGAACGATCAAAGCGTAGACTGTTTGAGACATTATTCCCATCGAGGAAAGTGCGCATGGTGACTGTTGTATTCAATCCCGATGCAATTTCTGTGTTTCATCAACACTTTGATAGTCCACAGATATCAGAATACCACCAGACGTGCATCGGAAACTACTACTGGTCTTCTAAAGAACGATCAAAGCTTAGACTGTTTGAGACATTACTCCCATGGAGGAAAGTGCGCATGGTGACTGTTGTATTCAATCCCGATGCAATTTCTGTGTTTCATCAACACTATGATACTCCACAGATTGCAGGATGCCTCCAGATGTGCATCGGAATCTACTACTGGTCTTCCTGGGAACGATCAAAGCGTAGACTGTTTGAGACATTACTGCCATGGAGGAAAGTGCGCATGGTGACTGTTGTATTCAATCCCGATGCAATTTCTGTGTTTCATCAAAACTCTGATAGTCCACAGATTACAGAATGCCTCCAGATGTGCATCGGAAACTACAACTGGTCTTCCAGGGAACGATCAAAGCGTGGACTGTTTGAGACATTACTTTTATGGAGGAATGTGCGCATGGTGATTGTTGTATTCAATCCCGATGCAATTTATGTGTTTCATCAACACTCTGATAGTCCACAGATAACAGAATGCCTCCAGATGTGCATCGGAAACTACTACTGGTCATCCAGGGAAGGATCAAAGCGTAAGCTCTTTGCGACATTACTCCCATAGAGGGAAGTGAGCATGGTGACTGTTGTATTCAATCCCGATGCAATTTCTGTCTTTCATCAACATTCTGATAGTCCACAGATAACAGAATGGCCCCAGATGTGCATCGGAAACTACTACTGGTCTTCCAGGGAACGATCAAAGCGTAGACTGTTTTAGACATTACTCCCATGGAGGAAAGTGCGCATGGTGACTGTTGTATTCAATCCAGATGCAATTTCTGTGTTTCATCAACACTCCGATACTCCACAGATTACAGAATGCCTCCAGATGTGCATCGGAAACTACTACTGGTCTTCCAGGGAACGATCAAAGCGTAGACTGTTACAGACATTACACCCATGGAGTAAAGTGCGCATGGTGACTGTTGTATTCAATCCCGATGCAATTACTGTGTTTCATCAACACTTTGATAGTCTACACATTACAAAATGCCACCAGATGTGCATCGGAAACTACTACTGGTCTTCCAGGGAACGACCAATCGTAGATTGTATCAGACATAACTACCGTGAGGAAAAGTGCTCATGGTGACTGTTGTATTCAATCCCGATGCAATTTCTGTGTTTCATCAACACTCTGATAGTCTACACATTACAGAATGCGACCAGATGTGCATCGGAAACTACTAATTGTCTTCCAGGGAACGATCACAGCGTAAATGGTTTGAGACATTATTCCCATGGAGGAAAGTGCGCATGGTGACTGTTGTATTCAATCCCGAAGCAAGTTTCTGTGTTACATCAACACTCTGATAGTCCACAGATTACAGAATGCCTCCAGATGTGCATCGGGTTATACTACTGGTCTTCTAGGGAACGATCAAAGCGTAGACAGTTTGAGACATGACTCCCCTGGAGGAAAGTGCGCATGGTGACTGTTGTATTCAATCCCGATGCATTTTCTGTGTTTCATCAGCAATCTGATAGTCCACAAATTACAGAATGCCTCCAGATGTTCATCGGAAACTACTACTGGTCTTCCAGGAAACGATCAAAGCGTAGACTGTTTGAGACATTACTTTTATGGAGGAATGTGCGCATGGTGATTGTTGTATTCAATCCCGATGCAATTTCTGTGTTTCATCAACACTCTGATAGTCCACAGATTACAGAATGGCTCCAGATGTGCATCGGTAACTACTACTGGTCTTCCAGGTAATGATCAAACCGTAGACGGTTAGAGACATTACTCCCATGGAGGCGAGTGCGCATGGTGACTGTTGTATTCAATCCCGACACAATTTCTGTGTTTCATCAACACTCTGATAGTCCACAGATTACAGAATGCCACCAGATGTGCATCGGAAACTACTACTGGTCTTCCAGGGAACGATCAAAGCATAGACCGTTTGAGACATTACTCCCATGGAGGAAAGTGCGCATGGTGACTGTTGTAATCAATCCCGATGCATTTTCTGTGTTTCATCAACACTCTGATACTCCACAGATTACAGAAGGCCTCCAAATGTGCATCGGAACCTACTACTGGTCTTCCTGGGAACGATCAAATCGTAGACTGTGTGAGACATTACTCCCATGGAAGAAACTGCGCATGGTGACTTTTGTATTCAATCCGGATGCAATTTCAGTGTTTCATCAACACTCTGATAGTCCACAGATTACAGAATGCCTCCAGATGTGCATCGGAAACTACTACTGGTCTTCCAGGGAACGATCAAACCGTAGAGTGTTTGAGATATTACTTTCATGAAGGAAAGTGAGCATGGTGACTATTGTATTCAATCCCGATGCAATTTCTGTGTTTCATCAACATTCTGATAGTCCACAGATTACAGAATGCCTCCAGATGTGCATCGGAAACTACTACTGGTCTTCCAGGGAACGATCAAAGCGTAAACTCTTTGAGACATTACTCCCATGGAGGAAAGTGCGCATGGTGACTGTTGTATTCAATCCCGATGCAATTTCTGTGTTTCATCAACATTCTGATAGTCCACAGATTACAGAATGCCTCCAGATGTGCATCGGAAACTACTACTGGTCTTCCAGGGAACGGATAAAGCGTAGACTGTTTGAGACATTACTCCCATGGAGGAAAGTGCGCATGGTGACTGTTGTATTCATTCCCGATGCATTTTCTGTGTTTCATCAACACTCTGATGGTCCACAGATTACAGAATGCCTCCAGATGTGCATCGAAAACTACAACTGGTCTTCCAAGGGACGATCAGAGCGTAAACTCTTTGAGACATTACTCCCATGGATTAAAGTGCGCATGGTGACTGTTGTATTCAATCCCGATGCATTTTCTGTGTTTCATCAACACTCTGACAGTCCACAGATTACAGAATGCCACGAGGTGTTTATCAGAAACTACTACTGGTCTTCCAGGGAACGATCAAAGCATAGATGGTTTGAGACATTACTCTCGTGGAGGAAAGAGCGCATGGTGACTGTTGTATTCAATCCCGATGCAATTTCTGTGTTTCATCAACACACTGATAGTCTACACATTACAGAATGCGACCAGATGTGCATCGGAAACTACTACTGGTCTTCCAGGGAACGATCAAAGCATAGATGGTTTGAGACATTACTCCCGTGGAGGAGAGTGCGCATGGTGACTGTTGTATTCAATCCCGATGCTATTTCTGTGTTTCATCAACACTCTGATAGTCCACAGATTACAGAATGCCTCCAGATGTGCATCGGAAACTACTACTGGTCTTCCAGGGAACGATCAAAGCGTAGAGTGGTTGAGACATTACTTTCATGAAGGAAAGTGAGCATGGTGACTGTTGTATTCAATCCCGATGCAATTTCTGTGTTTCATCAACACTCTGATAGTCCACAGATAACAGAATGCCTCCAGATGTGCATCGGAAACTACTACTGGTCTTCCTGGGAACGATCAAATCGTAGACTCTTTGAGACATTACTCCCATGGAAGAAAGTGCGCATGGTGACTGTTGTATTCAATCCGGATGCAATATCCGTGTTTCATCAACACTCCGATAGTCCACACATTACAGAATTCCTCCAGATGTGCATCGGAAACTACTACTGGTCTTCCAGGGAACGATCAAAGCGTAGAGTGTTTGAGACATTACTTTAATGAAGGCGAGTGAGCATGGTGACTGTTGTATTCAATCCCGATGCAATTTCTGTGTTTCATCAACACTCCGATAGTCCACAGATAACAGAACTCCTCCAGATGTGCATCGGAAACTACTACTGGTCTTCCAGGGAACGATCAAAGCGTAGAGTGTTTGAGACATTACTTTAATGAAGGCGAGTGAGCATGGTGACTGTTGTATTCAATCCCGATGCAATTTCTGTGATTCATCAACATTCTGATTGTCCACAGATTACAGAATGCCTCCAGAAGTGCATCGGAAACTACTACTGGTCTTCCAGGGAACGATCAAAGCGTAGACTGTTTGAGACATTACTTTTATGGAGGAATGTGCGCATGGTGATTGTTGTATTCAATCCCGATGCAATTTCTGTGTTTCATCAACACTCTGATAGTCCACAGATAACAGAATGCCACGAGATGTGCATCGGAAACTACTACTTGTCATCCAGGGAAAGATCAAAACGTAAACTCTTTTTACATTACTCCCATGGAGGAAAGTGCGCATGGTGACTGTTGTATTCAATCCCGATGCAATTTCTGTCTTTCATCAACATTCTGATAGTACACAGATTACAGAATGCCTCCAGATGTGCATCGGAAATTACTACTGGCCTTCCAGGGAACGATCAAAGCGTACACTGTTTGAGAAATTACACCCATAGAGGAAAGTGCGAATGGTGACTGTTGTATTCAATCCCGATGCAATGTCTGTGTTTCATCAACACTCTGATAGTCCACAGATTACAGAATGCCTCCAGATGTGGATCGGTAACTACTACTGGTCTTCCAGGTTATGATCAAAGCATAGACTGTTTGAGACATTACTCCCATGGAGGAAAGTGCGCATGGTGACTGTTGTAATCAATCCCGATGCAATTTCTGTGTTTCATCAACACTCTGATACTCCACAGATTACAGAATGCCTCCAAATGTGCATCGTAAACTACTACTGGTCTTCCTGGGGACGATCAAATCGTAGACTGTTTGAGACATTACTCCCATGGAGGAAAGTGCGCATGGTGACTGTTGTAATCAATCCCGATGCAATTTCTGTGTTTCATCAACACTCTGATAGTCCACAGATTACAGAATGCCTCCAGATGTGCATCGGAAACTACTACTGGTCTTCCAGGGAACGATCAAAGCGTAGAGTGGTTGAGACATTACTTTCATGAAGGAAAGTGAGCATGGTGACTGTTGTATTCAATCCCGATGCAATTTCTGTGTTTCATCAACACTCTGATAGTCCACAGATAACAGAATGCCTCCAGATGTGCATCGGAAACTACTACTGGTCTTCCAGGGATCGATCAAAGCGTAAAATCTTCGAGACATTTCTCCCATGGAGGAAAGTGCGCATGGTGACTGTTGTATTTAATACCGATGCAATTTCTGTGTTTCATCAACATTCTGATAGTCCACAGATTACAGAATGCCTCCAGATGTGCATCGGAAACTACTACTGGTCTTCCAGGGAACGGATAAAGCGTAGACTGTTTGAGACATTACTCCCATGGAGGAAAGTGCGCATGGTGACTGTTGTATTCAATCCCGATGCATTTTCTGTGTTTCATCAACACTCTGATTGTCCACAGATTACAGAATGCCTCCAGATGTGAATCGGAAACTACTACTGGTCTTCCAAGGGACGATCAAAGCGTAAATTCTTTGAGACATTTCTCCCATGGAGGAAAGTGCGCATGGTGACTGTTGTATTCAATCCCGATGCATTTTCTGTGTTTCATCAACACTCTGAC
Source organism: Schistocerca gregaria (assembly GCF_023897955.1). Lineage (NCBI taxonomy): Eukaryota > Metazoa > Arthropoda > Insecta > Orthoptera > Acrididae > Schistocerca > Schistocerca gregaria. The sequence goes on from NW_026061699.1 coordinate 2,201,081, forward strand.
AGTCCACAGATTACAGAATGCCACGAGGTGTTTATCGGAAACTACTACTGGTCTTCCAGGGAACGATGAAAGCGTAGACTGTTTCAGACATTACTAACATGGAGGATAGTGCGGATGGTGACTGTTGTATTCAATCCCAATGCTATTTCTGTGTTTCATCAACACTCTGATAGTCCACAGATTACAGAATGCCCCCAGATGTGCCTCGGAAACTACTACTGGTCTTCCAAGGGAGGAAAGTGCGCGTGGTGACTGTTGTATTCAATCCCGATGCAATTTCTGTGTTTCATCAACATTCTAATTGTACACAGATTACAGAATGCCTCCAGATGTGCATCGGAAACTACTACTGGTCTTCCAGGGAACGATCAAACCGTAGAGTGTTTGAGACATTACTTTCATGAAGGAAAGTGAGCATGGTGACTATTGTATTCAATCCCGATGCAATTTCTGTGTTTCATCAACATTCTGATAGTCCACAGATTACAGAATGCCTCCAGATGTGCATCGGAAACTACTACTGGTCTTCCAGGGAACGATCAAAGCGTAAACTCTTTGAGACATTACTCCCATGGAGGAGAGTGCGCATGGTGACTGTTGTATTCAATCCCGATGCAATTTCTGTGTTTCATCAACACTCTGATAGTCTACACATTACAGAATGCGACCAGATGTGCATCGGAAACTACTACTGGTCTTCCAGGGAACGATCAAAGCATAGATGGTTTGAGACATTACTCCCGTGGAGGAGAGTGCGCATGGTGACTGTTGTATTCAATCCCGATGCTATTTCTGTGTTTCATCAACACTCTGATAGTCCACAGATAACAGAATGCCTCCAGATGTGCATCGGAAACTACTACTGGTCTTCCTGGGAACGATCAAATCGTAGACTCTTTGAGACATTACTCCCATGGAAGAAAGTGCGCATGGTGACTGTTGTATTCAATCCCGATGCAATTTCTGTGTTTCATCAACACTCTGATAGTCCACAGTTTACAGAATGCCATCAGATGTGCATCGGAAACTACTACAGGTCTTCCAGGGAACGATCGCGGCGTAGACTGTTTGAGAATTACTCCCATGGAGGAAAGTGCGCATGGTGACTGTTGTATTCAATCCCGATGTAACTTCAGTGTTTAATCAACACTCTGATACTCCGCAGATTACAGAATGCCTCCAGATGTGCATCGGAAAGTACTACTTGTCTTCCAGGGAACGATCAAAGCGTAGACTGTTTGAGACATTACTCCCATGGAGGAAAGTGCGCATGGTGATTGTTGTATTCAATGCCGATGCAATTTCTGTGTTTCATCAACACTCTGATAGTCCAAAGATTACAGAATGCCTCCAGATGTGCATCGGAAACTACTACTGGTCTTCCAGGGAACGATCAAAGCGTAGACTGTTTGGGACACTACTCCTATGGAGGAAAGTGCGCATGGTGATCGTTGTATTCAATCCTGATGCAATTTCTGTGTGTCATCAACACTCTGATATTCCACAGATTACAGAATGCCTCCAGATGTGCATCGGAAACTACTACTGGTCTTCCAGGGAACGATCAAAACGTAAACTCTTTGAGACATTACTCCCATGGAGGAAATTGCGCATCGTGACTGTTGTATTCAATCCCGATGCATTTTCTGTCTTTCATCAACACTCTGATAGTCCACAAGTTACAGAATGACTCCAGATGTGCATCGGAACCTACTACTGGTCTTCGTAGGAACGATCAAAGCGTAGACTGTTTGAGACATTATTCCCATCGAGGAAAGTGCGCATGGTGACTGTTGTATTCAATCCCGATGCAATTTCTGTGTTTCATCAACACTTTGATAGTCCACAGATATCAGAATACCACCAGACGTGCATCGGAAACTACTACTGGTCTTCTAAAGAACGATCAAAGCTTAGACTGTTTGAGACATTACTCCCATGGAGGAAAGTGCGCATGGTGACTGTTGTATTCAATCCCGATGCAATTTCTGTGTTTCATCAACACTATGATACTCCACAGATTGCAGGATGCCTCCAGATGTGCATCGGAATCTACTACTGGTCTTCCTGGGAACGATCAAAGCGTAGACTGTTTGAGACATTACTGCCATGGAGGAAAGTGCGCATGGTGACTGTTGTATTCAATCCCGATGCAATTTCTGTGTTTCATCAAAACTCTGATAGTCCACAGATTACAGAATGCCTCCAGATGTGCATCGGAAACTACAACTGGTCTTCCAGGGAACGATCAAAGCGTGGACTGTTTGAGACATTACTTTTATGGAGGAATGTGCGCATGGTGATTGTTGTATTCAATCCCGATGCAATTTATGTGTTTCATCAACACTCTGATAGTCCACAGATAACAGAATGCCTCCAGATGTGCATCGGAAACTACTACTGGTCATCCAGGGAAGGATCAAAGCGTAAGCTCTTTGCGACATTACTCCCATAGAGGGAAGTGAGCATGGTGACTGTTGTATTCAATCCCGATGCAATTTCTGTCTTTCATCAACATTCTGATAGTCCACAGATAACAGAATGGCCCCAGATGTGCATCGGAAACTACTACTGGTCTTCCAGGGAACGATCAAAGCGTAGACTGTTTTAGACATTACTCCCATGGAGGAAAGTGCGCATGGTGACTGTTGTATTCAATCCAGATGCAATTTCTGTGTTTCATCAACACTCCGATACTCCACAGATTACAGAATGCCTCCAGATGTGCATCGGAAACTACTACTGGTCTTCCAGGGAACGATCAAAGCGTAGACTGTTACAGACATTACACCCATGGAGTAAAGTGCGCATGGTGACTGTTGTATTCAATCCCGATGCAATTACTGTGTTTCATCAACACTTTGATAGTCTACACATTACAAAATGCCACCAGATGTGCATCGGAAACTACTACTGGTCTTCCAGGGATCGACCAATCGTAGATTGTATCAGACATAACTACCGTGAGGAAAAGTGCTCATGGTGACTGTTGTATTCAATCCCGATGCAATTTCTGTGTTTCATCAACACTCTGATAGTCTACACATTACAGAATGCGACCAGATGTGCATCGGAAACTACTACTTGTCTTCCAGGGAACGATCACAGCGTAAATGGTTTGAGACATTACTCCCGTGGAGGAAAGTGCGCATTGTGACTGTTGTATTCAATCCCGATGCAATTTCTGTGTTTCATCAACACTCTGATAGTCCACAAATAACAAAATGCCTCCAGATATGCATCAGAAACTACTACTGGTCTTCCAGGGAACGATCAAAGCGTAAACTCTTTGAGACATTATTCCCATGGAGGAAAGTGCGCATGGTGACTGTTGTATTCAATCCCGATGCAATTTCTGTGTTTCATCAACATTCTAATTGTCCACAGATTACAGAATGCCTCCAGATGTGCATCGGAATCTACTACTGGTCTTCCAATGAACGGATAAAGCGTAGACTGTTTGAGACATTATTCCCATGGAGGAAAGTGCGCATGGTGACTGTTGTATTCAATCCCGAAGCAAGTTTCTGTGTTACATCAACACTCTGATAGTCCACAGATTACAGAATGCCTCCAGATGTGCATCGGGTTATACTACTGGTCTTCTAGGGAACGATCAAAGCGTAGACAGTTTGAGACATGACTCCCCTGGAGGAAAGTGCGCATGGTGACTGTTGTATTCAATCCCGATGCATTTTCTGTGTTTCATCAGCAATCTGATAGTCCACAAATTACAGAATGCCTCCAGATGTTCATCGGAAACTACTACTGGTCTTCCAGGAAACGATCAAAGCGTAGACTGTTTGAGACATTACTTTTATGGAGGAATGTGCGCATGGTGATTGTTGTATTCAATCCCGATGCAATTTCTGTGTTTCATCAACACTCTGATAGTCCACAGATTACAGAATGGCTCCAGATGTGCATCGGTAACTACTACTGGTCTTCCAGGTAATGATCAAACCGTAGACGGTTAGGGACATTACTCCCATGGAGGCGAGTGCGCATGGTGACTGTTGTATTCAATCCCGACACAATTTCTGTGTTTCATCAACACTCTGATAGTCCACAGATTACAGAATGCCACCAGATGTGCATCGGAAACTACTACTGGTCTTCCAGGGAACGATCAAAGCATAGACCGTTTGAGACATTACTCCCATGGAGGAAAGTGCGCATGGTGACTGTTGTAATCAATCCCGATGCATTTTCTGTGTTTCATCAACACTCTGATACTCCACAGATTACAGAAGGCCTCCAAATGTGCATCGGAACCTACTACTGGTCTTCCTGGGAACGATCAAATCGTAGACTGTGTGAGACATTACTCCCATGGAAGAAACTGCGCATGGTGACTTTTGTATTCAATCCGGATGCAATTTCAGTGTTTCATCAACACTCTGATAGTCCACAGATTACAGAATGCCTCCAGATGTGCATCGGAAACTACTACTGGTCTTCCAGGGAACGATCAAACCGTAGAGTGTTTGAGATATTACTTTCATGAAGGAAAGTGAGCATGGTGACTATTGTATTCAATCCCGATGCAATTTCTGTGTTTCATCAACATTCTGATAGTCCACAGATTACAGAATGCCTCCAGATGTGCATCGGAAACTACTACTGGTCTTCCAGGGAACGATCAAAGCGTAAACTCTTTGAGACATTACTCCCATGGAGGAAAGTGCGCATGGTGACTGTTGTATTCAATCCCGATGCAATTTCTGTGTTTCATCAACATTCTGATAGTCCACAGATTACAGAATGCCTCCAGATGTGCATCGGAAACTACTACTGGTCTTCCAGGGAACGGATAAAGCGTAGACTGTTTGAGACATTACTCCCATGGAGGAAAGTGCGCATGGTGACTGTTGTATTCATTCCCGATGCATTTTCTGTGTTTCATCAACACTCTGATGGTCCACAGATTACAGAATGCCTCCAGATGTGCATCGAAAACTACAACTGGTCTTCCAAGGGACGATCAGAGCGTAAACTCTTTGAGACATTACTCCCATGGATTAAAGTGCGCATGGTGACTGTTGTATTCAATCCCGATGCATTTTCTGTGTTTCATCAACACTCTGACAGTCCACAGATTACAGAATGCCACGAGGTGTTTATCAGAAACTACTACTGGTCTTCCAGGGAACGATCAAAGCATAGATGGTTTGAGACATTACTCCCGTGGAGGAAAGAGCGCATGGTGACTGTTGTATTCAATCCCGATGCAATTTCAGTGTTTCATCAACACACTGATAGTCTACACATTACAGAATGCGACCAGATGTGCATCGGAAACTACTACTGGTCTTCCAGGGAACGATCAAAGCATAGATGGTTTGAGACATTACTCCCGTGGAGGAGAGTGCGCATGGTGACTGTTGTATTCAATCCCGATGCTATTTCTGTGTTTCATCAACACTCTGATAGTCCACAGATTACAGAATGCCTCCAGATGTGCATCGGAAACTACTACTGGTCTTCCAGGGAACGATCAAAGCGTAGAGTGGTTGAGACATTACTTTCATGAAGGAAAGTGAGCATGGTGACTGTTGTATTCAATCCCGATGCAATTTCTGTGTTTCATCAACACTCTGATAGTCCACAGATAACAGAATGCCTCCAGATGTGCATCGGAAACTACTACTGGTCTTCCTGGGAACGATCAAATCGTAGACTCTTTGAGACATTACTCCCATGGAAGAAAGTGCGCATGGTGACTGTTGTATTCAATCCGGATGCAATATCCGTGTTTCATCAACACTCCGATAGTCCACACATTACAGAATTCCTCCAGATGTGCATCGGAAACTACTACTGGTCTTCCAGGGAACGATCAAAGCGTAGAGTGTTTGAGACATTACTTTAATGAAGGCGAGTGAGCATGGTGACTGTTGTATTCAATCCCGATGCAATTTCTGTGTTTCATCAACACTCCGATAGTCCACAGATAACAGAACTCCTCCAGATGTGCATCGGAAACTACTACTGGTCTTCCAGGGAACGATCAAAGCGTAGAGTGTTTGAGACATTACTTTAATGAAGGCGAGTGAGCATGGTGACTGTTGTATTCAATCCCGATGCAATTTCTGTGATTCATCAACATTCTGATTGTCCACAGATTACAGAATGCCTCCAGAAGTGCATCGGAAACTACTACTGGTCTTCCAGGGAACGATCAAAGCGTAGACTGTTTGAGACATTACTTTTATGGAGGAATGTGCGCATGGTGATTGTTGTATTCAATCCCGATGCAATTTCTGTGTTTCATCAACACTCTGATAGTCCACAGATAACAGAATGCCACGAGATGTGCATCGGAAACTACTACTTGTCATCCAGGGAAAGATCAAAACGTAAACTCTTTTTACATTACTCCCATGGAGGAAAGTGCGCATGGTGACTGTTGTATTCAATCCCGATGCAATTTCTGTCTTTCATCAACATTCTGATAGTACACAGATTACAGAATGCCTCCAGATGTGCATCGGAAATTACTACTGGCCTTCCAGGGAACGATCAAAGCGTACACTGTTTGAGAAATTACACCCATAGAGGAAAGTGCGAATGGTGACTGTTGTATTCAATCCCGATGCAATGTCTGTGTTTCATCAACACTCTGATAGTCCACAGATTACAGAATGCCTCCAGATGTGGATCGGTAACTACTACTGGTCTTCCAGGTTATGATCAAAGCATAGACTGTTTGAGACATTACTCCCATGGAGGAAAGTGCGCATGGTGACTGTTGTAATCAATCCCGATGCAATTTCTGTGTTTCATCAACACTCTGATACTCCACAGATTACAGAATGCCTCCAAATGTGCATCGTAAACTACTACTGGTCTTCCTGGGGACGATCAAATCGTAGACTGTTTGAGACATTACTCCCATGGAGGAAAGTGCGCATGGTGACTGTTGTAATCAATCCCGATGCAATTTCTGTGTTTCATCAACACTCTGATAGTCCACAGATTACAGAATGCCTCCAGATGTGCATCGGAAACTACTACTGGTCTTCCAGGGAACGATCAAAGCGTAGAGTGGTTGAGACATTACTTTCATGAAGGAAAGTGAGCATGGTGACTGTTGTATTCAATCCCGATGCAATTTCTGTGTTTCATCAACACTCTGATAGTCCACAGATAACAGAATGCCTCCAGATGTGCATCGGAAACTACTACTGGTCTTCCAGGGATCGATCAAAGCGTAAAATCTTCGAGACATTTCTCCCATGGAGGAAAGTGCGCATGGTGACTGTTGTATTTAATACCGATGCAATTTCTGTGTTTCATCAACATTCTGATAGTCCACAGATTACAGAATGCCTCCAGATGTGCATCGGAAACTACTACTGGTCTTCCAGGGAACGGATAAAGCGTAGACTGTTTGAGACATTACTCCCATGGAGGAAAGTGCGCATGGTGACTGTTGTATTCAATCCCGATGCATTTTCTGTGTTTCATCAACACTCTGATTGTCCACAGATTACAGAATGCCTCCAGATGTGAATCGGAAACTACTACTGGTCTTCCAAGGGACGATCAAAGCGTAAATTCTTTGAGACATTTCTCCCATGGAGGAAAGTGCGCATGGTGACTGTTGTATTCAATCCCGATGCATTTTCTGTGTTTCATCAACACTCTGACAGTCCACAGATTACAGAATGCCACGAGGTGTTTATCGGAAACTACTACTGGTCTTCCAGGGAACGATGAAAGCGTAGACTGTTTCAGACATTACTAACATGGAGGATAGTGCGGATGGTGACTGTTGTATTCAATCCCAATGCTATTTCTGTGTTTCATCAACACTCTGATAGTCCACAGATTACAGAATGCCCCCAGATGTGCCTCGGAAACTACTACTGGTCTTCCAAGGGAGGAAAGTGCGCGTGGTGACTGTTGTATTCAATCCCGATGCAATTTCTGTGTTTCATCAACATTCTAATTGTACACAGATTACAGAATGCCTCCAGATGTGCATCGGAAACTACTACTGGTCTTCCAGGGAACGGATAAAGCGTAGATTGTTTGAGACATTACTCCCATGGAGGAAAGTGCGCATTGTGACTGTTGTATTCAATCCCGATACAATTTCTGTGTTTCATGAACACTCTGATAGTCCACAGATTACAGAATGCCTCCAGATGTGCATCGGAAACTACTACTGGTCTTCCAGGGAACGGATAAAGCGTAGACTGTTTGAGACATTACTCCCATGGAGGAAAGTGCGCATGGTGACTGTTGTATTCATTCCCGATGCATTTTCTGTGTTTCATCAACACTCTGATGGTCCACAGATTACAGAATGCCTCCAAATGTGCATCGAAAACTACAACTGGTCTTCCAAGGGACGATCAGAGCGTAAACTCTTTGAGACATTACTGCCATGGATTAAAGTGCGCATGGTGACTGTTGTATTCAATCCCGATGCATTTTCTGTGTTTCATCAACCCTCTGACAGTCCACAGATTACAGAATGCCACGAGGTGTTTATCAGAAACTACTACTGGTCTTCCAGGGAACGATCAAAGCATAGATGGTTTGAGACATTACTCCCGTGGAGGAAAGTGCGCATGGTGACTGTTGTATTCAATCCTGATGCAATTTCTGTGTTTCATCAACACTCTGATAGTCTACACATTACAGAATGCGACCAGATGTGCATCGGAAACTACTACTGGCCTTCCAGGGAACGATCAAAGCATAGATGGTTTGAGACATTACTCCCGTGGAGGAGAGTGCGCATGGTGACTGTTGTATTCAATCCCGATGCTATTTCTGTGTTTCATCAACACTCTGATAGTCCTCAGATAACAGAATGCCTCCAGATGTGCATCGGAAACTACTACTGGTCTTCCTAGGAACGATCAAATCGTAGACTCTTTGAGACATTACTCCCATGGAAGAAAGTACGCATGGTGACTGTTGTATTCAATCCGGATGCAATTTCCGTGTTTCATCAACACTCCGATAGTCCACAGATTACAGAATTCCTCCAGAAGTGCATCGGAAACTACTACTGGTCTTCCAGGGAACGATCAAAGCGTAGACTGTTTGAGACATTACTTTTATGGAGGAATGTGCGCATGGTGATTGTTGTATTCAATCCCGATGCAATTTCTGTGTTTCATCAACACTCTGATAGTCCACAGATAACAGAATGCCACGAGATGTGCATCGGAAACTACTACTTGTCATCCAGGGAAAGATCAAAACGTAAACTCTTTGGGACATTACTCCCATGGAGGAAAGTGCGCATGGTGACTGTTGTATTCAATCCCGATGCAATTTCTGTCTTTCATCAACATTCTGATAGGACACAGATTACAGAATGCCTCCAGATGTGCATCGGAAATTACTACTGGTCTTCCAGGGAACGATCAAAGCGTACACTGTTTGAGAAATTACACCCATGGAGGAAAGTGCGAATGGTGACTGTTGTATTCAATCCCGATGCAATATATGTGTTTCATCAACACTCTGATAGTCCACAGATTACAGAATGCCTCCAGATGTGGATCGGTAACTACTACTGGTCTTCCAGGTTATGATCAAAGCATAGACTGTTTGAGACATTACTCCCATGGAATAAAGTGCGCATGGTGACTGTTGTATTCAATCCCGAAGCAAGTTTCTGTGTTACATCAACACTCTGATAGTCCACAGATAACAGAATGTCTCCAGATGTGCATCGGGTTATACTACTGGTCTTCTAGGGAACGATCAAAGCGTAGACAGTTTGAGACATGACTCCCCTGGAGGAAAGTGCGCATGGTGACTGTTGTAATCAATCCCGATGCAATTTCTGTGTTTCATCAACACTCTGATAGTCCACAGATTACAGAATGCCTCCAGATGTGCATCGGAAACTACTACTGGTCTTCCAGGGAACGATCAAAGCGTAGAGTGGTTGAGACATTACTTTCATGAACGAAAGTGAGCATGGTGACTGTTGTATTCAATCCCGATGCAATTTCTGTGTTTCATCAACACTCTGATAGTCCACAGATAACAGAATGCCTCCAGATGTGCATCGGAAACTACTACTGGTCTTCCAGGGATCGATCAAAGCGTAAACTCTTCGAGACATTTCTCCCATGGAGGAAAGTGCGCATGGTGAATGTTGTATTCAATCCCGATGCAATTTCTGTGTTTCATCAACACTCTGATAGTCCACAGATTACAGAATGCCTCCAGATGTGCATCGGAAACTACTACTGGTCTTCCAGGGAACGATCAAAGCGTAGAGTGGTTGAGACATTACTTTCATGAAGGAAAGTGAGCATGGTGACTGTTGTATTCAATCCCGATGCAATTTCTGTGTTTCATCAACACTCTGATAGTCCACAGATAACAGAATGCCTCCAGATGTGCATCAGAAACTACTACTGGTCTTCCAGGGATCGATCAAAGCGTAAACTCTTCGAGACATTTCTCCCATGGAGGAAAGTGCGCATGGTGACTGTTGTATTCAATCCCGATGCAATTTCTGTGTTTCATCAACACTCTGATAGTCTACACATTACAGAATGCGACCAGATGTGCATCGGAAACTACTACTGGTCTTCCAGGGAACGATCAAAGCATAGATGGTTTGAGACATTACTCCCGTGGAGGAGAGTGCGCATGGTGACTGCTGTATTCAATCCCGATGCTATTTCTGTGTTTCATCAACACTCTGATAGTCCACAGATAACAGAATGCCTCCAGATGTGCATCGGAAACTACTACTGGTCTTCCTGGGAACGATCAAATCGTAGACTCTTTGAGACATTACTCCCATGGAAGAAAGTGCGCATGGTGACTGTTGTATTCAATCCGGATGCAATTTCTGTGTTTTATCAACACTCCGATAGTCCACAGATTACAGAATTCCTCCAGATGTGCATCGGAAACTACTACTGGTCTTCCAGGGAACGATCAAAGCGTAGAGTGTTTGAGACATTACTTTAATGAAGGCGAGTGAGCATGGTGACTGTTGTATTCAATCCCGATTCAATTTCTGTGTTTCATCAACACTCTGATAGTCCACAGATAACAGAATGCCTCCAGATGTGCATCGGAAACTACTACTGGTCTTCCAGGGAACTATCAAAGCGTAAACTCATTGAGACATTACTCCCATGGAGGAAAGTGCGCATGGTGACTGTTGTATTCAATCCCGATGCAATTTCTGTGTTTCATCAACATTCTGATAGTCCACAGATTACAGAATGCCTCCAAATGTGCATCGAAAACTACAACTGGTCTTCCAAGGGACGATCAGAGCGTAAACTCTTTGAGACATTACTGCCATGGATTAAAGTGCGCATGGTGACTGTTGTATTCAATCCCGATGCATTTTCTGTGTTTCATCAACCCTCTGACAGTCCACAGATTACAGAATGCCACGAGGTGTTTATCAGAAACTACTACTGGTCTTCCAGGGAACGATCAAAGCATAGATGGTTTGAGACATTACTCCCGTGGAGGAAAGTGCGCATGGTGACTGTTGTATTCAATCCTGATGCAATTTCTGTGTTTCATCAACACTCTGATAGTCTACACATTACAGAATGCGACCAGATGTGCATCGGAAACTACTACTGGCCTTCCAGGGAACGATCAAAGCATAGATGGTTTGAGACATTACTCCCGTGGAGGAGAGTGCGCATGGTGACTGTTGTATTCAATCCCGATGCTATTTCTGTGTTTCATCAACACTCTGATAGTCCTCAGATAACAGAATGCCTCCAGATGTGCATCGGAAACTACTACTGGTCTTCCTAGGAACGATCAAATCGTAGACTCTTTGAGACATTACTCCCATGGAAGAAAGTACGCATGGTGACTGTTGTATTCAATCCGGATGCAATTTCCGTGTTTCATCAACACTCCGATAGTCCACAGATTACAGAATTCCTCCAGAAGTGCATCGGAAACTACTACTGGTCTTCCAGGGAACGATCAAAGCGTAGACTGTTTGAGACATTACTTTTATGGAGGAATGTGCGCATGGTGATTGTTGTATTCAATCCCGATGCAATTTCTGTGTTTCATCAACACTCTGATAGTCCACAGATAACAGAATGCCACGAGATGTGCATCGGAAACTACTACTTGTCATCCAGGGAAAGATCAAAACGTAAACTCTTTGGGACATTACTCCCATGGAGGAAAGTGCGCATGGTGACTGTTGTATTCAATCCCGATGCAATTTCTGTCTTTCATCAACATTCTGATAGGACAGAGATTACAGAATGCCTCCAGATGTGCATCGGAAATTACTACTGGTCTTCCAGGGAACGATCAAAGCGTACACTGTTTGAGAAATTACACCCATGGAGGAAAGTGCGAATGGTGACTGTTGTATTCAATCCCGATGCAATATATGTGTTTCATCAACACTCTGATAGTCCACAGATTACAGAATGCCTCCAGATGTGGATCGGTAACTACTACTGGTCTTCCAGGTTATGATCAAAGCATAGACTGTTTGAGACATTACTCCCATGGAATAAAGTGCGCATGGTGACTGTTGTATTCAATCCCGAAGCAAGTTTCTGTGTTACATCAACACTCTGATAGTCCACAGATTACAGAATGTCTCCAGATGTGCATCGGGTTATACTACTGGTCTTCTAGGGAACGATCAAAGCGTAGACAGTTTGAGACATGACTCCCCTGGAGGAAAGTGCGCATGGTGACTGTTGTAATCAATCCCGATGCAATTTCTGTGTTTCATCAACACTCTGATAGTCCACAGATTACAGAATGCCTCCAGATGTGCATCGGAAACTACTACTGGTCTTCCAGGGAACGATCAAAGCGTAGAGTGGTTGAGACATTACTTTCATGAAGGAAAGTGAGCATGGTGACTGTTGTATTCAATCCCGATGCAATTTCTGTGTTTCATCAACACTCTGATAGTCCACAGATAACAGAATGCCTCCAGATGTGCATCGGAAACTACTACTGGTCTTCCAGGGATCGATCAAAGCGTAAACTCTTCGAGACATTTCTCCCATGGAGGAAAGTGCGCATGGTGAATGTTGTATTCAATCCCGATGCAATTTCTGTGTTTCATCAACACTCTGATAGTCCACAGATTACAGAATGCCTCCAGATGTGCATCGGAAACTACTACTGGTCTTCCAGGGAACGATCAAAGCGTAGAGTGGTTGAGACATTACTTTCATGAAGGAAAGTGAGCATGGTGACTGTTGTATTCAATCCCGATGCAATTTCTGTGTTTCATCAACACTCTGATAGTCCACAGATAACAGAATGCCTCCAGATGTGCATCAGAAACTACTACTGGTCTTCCAGGGATCGATCAAAGCGTAAACTCTTCGAGACATTTCTCCCATGGAGGAAAGTGCGCATGGTGACTGTTGTATTCAATCCCGATGCAATTTCTGTGTTTCATCAACACTCTGATAGTCTACACATTACAGAATGCGACCAGATGTGCATCGGAAACTACTACTGGTCTTCCAGGGAACGATCAAAGCATAGATGGTTTGAGACATTACTCCCGTGGAGGAGAGTGCGCATGGTGACTGCTGTATTCAATCCCGATGCTATTTCTGTGTTTCATCAACACTCTGATAGTCCACAGATAACAGAATGCCTCCAGATGTGCATCGGAAACTACTACTGGTCTTCCTGGGAACGATCAAATCGTAGACTCTTTGAGACATTACTCCCATGGAAGAAAGTGCGCATGGTGACTGTTGTATTCAATCCGGATGCAATTTCTGTGTTTTATCAACACTCCGATAGTCCACAGATTACAGAATTCCTCCAGATGTGCATCGGAAACTACTACTGGTCTTCCAGGGAACGATCAAAGCGTAGAGTGTTTGAGACATTACTTTAATGAAGGCGAGTGAGCATGGTGACTGTTGTATTCAATCCCGATTCAATTTCTGTGTTTCATCAACACTCTGATAGTCCACAGATAACAGAATGCCTCCAGATGCGCATCGGAAACTACTACTGGTCTTCCAGGGAACTATCAAAGCGTAAACTCATTGAGACATTACTCCCATGGAGGAAAGTGCGCATGGTGACTGTTGTATTCAATCCCGATGCAATTTCTGTGTTTCATCAACATTCTGATAGTCCACAGATTACAGAATGCCTCCAGAAGTGCATCGGAAACTACTACTGGTCTTCCAGGGAACGATCAAAGCATAGACTGTTTGAGACATTACTATTATGGAGGAATGTGCGCATGGTGATTGTTGTATTCAATCCCGATGCAATTCCTGTGTTTCATCAACACTCTGATAGTCCACAGATAACAGAATGCCTCGAGATGTGCATCGGAAACTACTACTTGTCATCCAGGGAAAGATCAAAACGTAAACTCTTTGGGACATTACTCCCATGGAGGAAAGTGCGCATGGTGACTGTTGTATTCAATCCCGATGCAATTTCTGTCTTTCATCAACATTCTGATAGTACACAGATTACAGAATACCTCCAGATGTGCATCGGAAATTACTACTGGTCTTCCAGGGAACGATCAAAGCGTACACTGTTTGAGAAATTACACCCATGGAGGAAAGTGCGAATGGTGACTGTTGTATTCAATCCCGATGCAATTTCTGTGTTTCATCAACACTCTGATAGTCCACAGATAACAGAATGCCTCCAGATGTGCATCAGAAACTACTACTGGTCTTCCAGGGATCGATCAAAGCGTAAACTCTTCGAGACATTTCTCCCATGGAGGAAAGTGCGCATGGTGACTGTTGTATTCAATCACGATGCAATTTCTGTGTTTCATCAACACTCTGATAGTCCACAGATTACAGAATGCCTCCAGATGTGCATCAGAAACTACTACTGGTCTTCCAGGGAACGGATAAAGCGTAGACTGTTTGAGACATTACTCCCATGGAGGAAAGTGCGCATGGTGACTGTTGTATTCAATCCCAATGCTATTTCTGTGTTTCATCAACACTCTGATAGTCCACAGATTACAGAATGCCCCCAGATGTGCCTCGGAAACTACTACTGGTCTTCCAAGGGAGGAAAGTGCGCGTGGTGACTGTTGTATTCAATCCCGATGCAATTTCTGTGTTTCATCAACATTCTAATTGTACACAGATTACAGAATGCCTCCAGATGTGCATCGGAAACTACTACTGGTCTTCCAGGGAACGGATAAAGCGTAGATTGTTTGAGCCATTACTCCCATGGAGGAAAGTGCGCATTGTGACTGTTGTATTCAATCCCGATACAATTTCTGTGTTTCATGAACACTCTGATAGTCCACAGATTACAGAATGCCTCCAGATGTGCATCGGAAACTACTACTGGTCTTCCAGGGAACGGATAAAGCGTAGACTGTTTGAGACATTAGTCCCATGGAGGAAAGTGCGCATGGTGACTGTTGTATTCATTCCCGATGCATTTTCTGTGTTTCATCAACACTCTGATGGTCCACAGATTACAGAATGCCTCCAGATGTGCATCGAAAACTACAACTGGTCTTCCAAGGGACGATCAGAGCGTAAACTCTTTGAGACATTACTCCCATGGATTAAAGTGCGCATGGTGACTGTTGTATTCAATCCCGATGCATTTTCTGTGTTTCATCAACCCTCTGACAGTCCACAGATTACAGAATGCCACGAGGTGTTTATCAGAAACTACTACTGGTCTTCCAAGGAACGATCAAAGCATAGATGGTTTGAGACATTACTCCCGTGGAGGAAAGTGCGCATGGTGACTGTTGTATTCAATCCTGATGCAATTTCTGTGTTTCATCAACACTCTGATAGTCTACACATTACAGAATGCGACCAGATGTGCATCGGAAACTACTACTGGCCTTCCAGGGAACGATCAAAGCATAGATGGTTTGAGACATTACACCCGTGGAGGAGAGTGCGCATGGTGACTGTTGTATTCAATCACGATGTAATTTCTGTGTTTCATCAACACTCTGATAGTCCACAGATTACAGAATGCCTCCAGATGTGGATCGGTAACTACTACTGGTCTTCCAGGTTATGATCAAAGCATAGACTGTTTGAGACATTACTCCCATGGAGGAAAGCGCGAATGGTGACTGTTGTATTCAATCCCGAAGCAAGTTTCTGTGTTACATCAACACTCTGATAGTCCACAGATTACAGAATGCCTCCAGATGTGCATCCGGTTATACTACTGGTCTTCTAGGGAACGATCAAAGCGTAGACAGTTTGAGACATGACTCCCCTGGAGGAAAGTGCGCATGGTGACTGTTGTATTCAATCCCGATGCAATTTCTGTGTTTCATCAACACTCTGATAGTCCACAGATTACAGAATGCCTCCAGATGTGCATCGGAAACTACTACTGGTCTTCCAGGGATCGATCAAAGCGTAAACTCTTCGAGACATTTCTCCCATGGAGGAAAGTGCGCATGGTGACTGTTGTATTCAATCCCGATGCAATTTCTGTGTTTCATCAACACTCTGATAGTCCACAGATTACAGAATGCCTCCAGATGTGCATCGGAAACTACTACTGGTCTTCCAGGGAACGATCAAAGCGTAGAGTGGTTGAGACATTACTTTCATGAAGGAAAGTGAGCATGGTGACTGTTGTATTCAATCCCGATGCAATTTCTGTGTTTCATCAACACTCTGATAGTCCACAGATAACAGAATGCCTCCAGATGTGCATCGGAAACTACTACTGGTCTTCCAGGGAACGGATAAAGCGTAGATTGTTTGAGACATTACTCCCATGGAGGAAAGTGCGCATTGTGACTGTTGTATTCAATCCCGATACAATTTCTGTGTTTCATGAACACTCTGATAGTCCACAGATTACAGAATGCCTCCAGATGTGCATCGGAAACTACTACTGGTCTTCCAGGGAACGGATAAAGCGTAGACTGTTTGAGACATTACTCCCATGAAGGAAAGTGCGCATGGTGACTGTTGTATTCATTCCCGATGCATTTTCTGTGTTTCATCAACACTCTGATGGTCCACAGATTACAGAATGCCTCCAGATGTGCATCGAAAACTACAACTGGTCTTCCAAGGGACGATCAGAGCGTAAACTCTTTGAGACATTACTCCCATGGATTAAAGTGCGCATGGTGACTGTTGTATTCAATCCCGATGCATTTTCTGTGTTTCATCAACCCTCTGACAGTCCACAGATTACAGAATGCCACGAGGTGTTTATCAGAAACTACTACTGGTCTTCCAGGGAACGATCAAAGCATAGATGGTTTGAGACATTACTCCCGTGGAGGAGAGTGCGCATGGTGACTGTTGTATTCAATCCCGATGCTATTTCTGTGTTTCATCAACACTCTGATAGTCCTCAGATAACAGAATGCCTCCAGATGTGCATCGGAAACTACTACTGGTCTTCCTAGGAACGATCAAATCGTAGACTCTTTGAGACATTACTCCCATGGAAGAAAGTGCGCATGGTGACTGTTGTATTCAATCCGGATGCAATTTCCGTGTTTCATCAACCCTCCGATAGTCCACAGATTACAGAACTTCTCCAGATGTGCATCGGAAACTACTACTGGTCTTCCAGGGAACGATCAAACCGTAGAGTGTTTGAGACATTACTTTAATGAAGGCGAGTGAGCATGGTGACTGTTGTATTCAATCCCGATGCAATTTCTGTGATTCATCAACATTCTGATAGTCCACAGATTACAGAATGCCTCCAGAAGTGCATCGGAAACTACTACTGGTCTTCCAGGGAACGATCAAAGCGTAGACTGTTTGAGACATTACTTTTATGGAGGAATGTGCGCATGGTGATTGTTGTATTCAATCCCGATGCAATTTCTGTGTTTCATCAACACTCTGATAGTCCACAGATAACAGAATGCCACGAGATGTGCATCGGAAACTACTACTTGTCATCCAGGGAAAGATCAAAACGTAAACTCTTTGGACATTACTCCCATGGAGGAAAGTGCGCATGGTGACTGTTGTATTCAATCCCGATGCAATTTCTGTCTTTCATCAACATTCTGATAGTACACAGATTACAGAATGCCTCCAGATGTGCATCGGAAATTACTACTGGTCTTCCAGGGAACGATCAAAGCGTACACTGTTTGAGAAATTACACCCATGGAGGAAAGTGCGAATGGTGACTGTTGTATTCAATCCCGATGCAATTTCTGTGTTTCATCAACACTCTGATAGTCCACAGATTACAGAATGCCTCCAGATGTGGATCGGTAACTACTACTGGTCTTCCAGGTTATGATCAAAGCATAGACTGTTTGAGACATTACTCCCATGGAGGAAAGTGCGCATGGTGACTGTTGTATTCAATCCCGAAGCAAGTTTCTGTGTTACATCAACACTCTGATAGTCCACAGATTACAGAATGCTTCCAGATGTGCATCGGGTTATACTACTGGTCTTCTAGGGAACGATCAATGCGTAGACAGTTTGAGACATGACTCCCCTGGAGGAAAGTGCGCATGGTGACTGTTGTAATCAATCCCGATGCAATTTCTGTGTTTCATCAACACTCTGATAGTCCACAGATTACAGAATGCCTCCAGATGTGCATCGGAAACTACTACTGGTCTTCCAGGGAACGATCAAAGCGTAGAGTGGTTGAGACATTACTTTCATGAAGGAAAGTGAGCATGGTGACTGTTGTATTCAATCCCGATGCAATTTCTGTGTTTCATCAACACTCTGATAGTCCACAGATAATAGAATGCCTCCAGATGTGCATCGGAAACTACTACTGGTCTTCCAGGGATCGATCAAAGCGTAAACTCTTCGAGACATTTCTCCCATGGAGGAAAGTGCGCATGGTGACTGTTGTATTCAATCCCGATGCAATTTCTGTGTTTCATCAACACTCTGATAGTCCACAGATTACAGAATGCCTCCAGATGTGCATCGGAAACTACTACTGGTCTTCCAGGGAACGATCAAAGCGTAGAGTGGTTGAGACGTTACTTTCATGAAGGAAAGTGAGCATGGTGACTGTTGTATTTAATCCCGATGCAATTTCTGTGTTTCATCAACACTCTGATAGTCCACAGATAACAGAATGCCTCCAGATGTGCATCAGAAACTACTACTGGTCTTCCAGGGATCGATCAAAGCGTAAACTCTTCGAGACATTTCTCCCATGGAGGAAAGTGCGCATGGTGACTGTTGTATTCAATCCCGATGCAATTTCTGTGTTTCATCAACACTCTGATAGTCTACACATTACAGAATGCGACCAGATGTGCATCGGAAACTACTACTGGTCTTCCAGGGAACGATCAAAGCATAGATGGTTTGAGACATTACTCCCGTGGAGGAGAGTGCGCATGGTGACTGCTGTATTCAATCCCGATGCTATATCTGTGTTTCATCAACACCCTGATAGTCCACAGATAACAGAATGCCTCCAGATGTGCATCGGAAACTACTACTGGTCTTCCTGGGAACGATCAAATCGTAGCCTCTTTGAGACATTACTCCCATGGAAGAAAGTGCGCATGGTGACTGTTGTATTCAATCCGGATGCAATTTCTGTGTTTTATCAACACTCCGATAGTCCACAGATTACAGAATTCCTCCAGATGTGCATCGGAAACTACTACTGGTCTTCCAGGGAACGATCAAAGCGTAGAGTGTTTGAGACATTACTTTAATGAAGGCGAGTGAGCATGGTGACTGTTGTATTCAATCCCGATGCATTTTCTGTGTTTCATCAACACTCTGATAGTCCACAGATAACAGAATGCCTCCAGATGTGCATCGGAAACTACTACTGGTCTTCCAAGGAACTATCAAAGCGTAAACTCATTGAGACATTACTCCCATGGAGGAAAGTGCGAATGGTGACTGTTGTATTCAATCCCGATGCAATTTCTGTGTTTCATCAACATTCTGATAGTCCACAGATTACAGAATGCCTCCAGAAGTGCATCGGAAACTACTACTGGTCTTCCAGGGAACGATCAAAGCGTAGACTGTTTGAGACATTACTATTATGGAGGAATGTGCGCATGGTGACTGTTGTATTCAATCCCGATGCAATTTCTGTGTTTCATCAACACTCTGATAGTCCACAGATAACAGAATGCCTCGAGATGTGCATCGGAAACTACTACTTGTCGTCCAGGGAAAGATCAAAACGTAAACTCTTTGGGACATTACTCCCATGGAGGAAAGTGCGCATGGTGACTGTTGTATTCAATCCCGATGCAATTTCTGTCTTTCATCAACATTCTGATAGTACACAGATTACAGAATGCCTCCTAATGTGCATCGGAAACTACTACTGGTCTTCCTGGGAACGATCAAATCGTAGACTCTTTGAGACATTACTCCCATGGAGGAAAGTGCGCATGGTGACTGTTGTAATCAATCCCGATGCAATTTCTGTGTTTCATCAACACTCTGATAGTCCACAGATTACAGAATGCCTCCAGATGTGCATCGGAAACTACTACTGGACTTCCAGAAACGATCAAAGCGTAGAGTGGTTGAGACATTACTTTCATGAAGGAAAGTGAGCATGGTGACTGTTGTATTCAATCCCGATGCAATTTCTGTGTTTCATCAACACTCTGATAGTCCACAGATAACAGAATGCCTCCAGATGTGCATCGGAAACTACTACTGGTCTTCCAGGGATTGATATGAGCGTAAACTCTTCGAGACATTTCTCCCATGGAGGAAAGTGCGCATGGTGACTGTTGTATTTAATCCCGATGCAATTTCTGTGTTTCATCAACATTCTGATAGTCCACAGATTACAGAATGCCTCCAGATGTGCATCAGAAACTACTACTGGTCTTCCAGGGAACGGATAAAGCGTAGACTGTTTGAGACATTACTCCCATGGAGGAAAGTGCGCATGGTGACTGTTGTATTCAATCCCGATGCATTTTCTGTGTTTCATCAACACTCTGATGGTCCACAGATTACAGAATGCCTCCAGATGTGAATCGGAAACTACTACTGGTCTTCCAGGGAACGGATAAAGCGTAGACTGTTTGAGACATTACTCCCATGGAGGAAAGTGCGCATGGTGACTGTTGTATTCAATCCCGATGCATTTTCTGTGTTTCATCAACACTCTGATGGTCCACAGATTACAGAATGCCTCCAGATGTGAATCGGAAACTACTACTGGTCTTCCAAGGGACGATCAAAGCGTAAATTCTTTGAGACATTTCTCCCATGGAGGAAAGTGCGCATGGTGACTGTTGTATTGAATCCCGATGCATTTTCTGTGTTTCATCAACACTCTGACAGTCCACAGATTACAGAATGCCACGAGGTGTTTATCGGAAACTACTACTGGTCTTCCAGGGAACGATGAAAGCGTAGACTGTTTCAGACATTACTAACATGGAGGATAGTGCGGATGGTGACTGTTGTATTCAATCATAATGCAATTTCTGTGTTTCATCAACACTCTGATAGTCCACAGATTACAGAATGCCACCAGATGTGCCTCGGAAACTACTACTGGTCTTCCAAGGGACGATCAAAGCGTAGACTGTTTGAGACATAACTCCAGTGGAGGAAAGTGCGCGTGGTGACTCTTGTATTCAATCCCGATGCAATTTCTGTGTTACATCAACATTCTAATTGTACACAGATTACAGAATGCCTCCAGATGTGCATCGGAAACTACTACTGGTCTTCCAGGGAACGGATAAAGCGTAGACTGTTTGAGACATTACTCCCATGGAGGAAAGTGCGCATGGTGACTGTTGTATTCAATCCCGATGCAATTTCTGTGTTTCATCAACACTCTGATAGTCTACACATTACAGAATGCGACCAGATGTGCATCGGAAACTACTACTGGTCTTCCAGGGAACGATCAAAGCATAGATGGTTTGAGAAATTACTCCCGTGGAGCAGAATGCGCATGGTGACAGTTGTATTCAATCCCGATGCAATTTCTGTGTTTCATCAACACTCTGATAGTCCACAGATAACAGAATGCCTCCAGATGTGCATCGGAAACTACTACTGGTCTTCCAGGGAACGATCAAAGCGTAAACTCTTTGAGACATTACTCCCATGGAGGAAAGTGCGCATGGTGATTGTTGTATTCAATCCCGATGCAATTTCTGTGTTTCATCAACATTCTGATAGTCCACAGATTACAGAATGCCTCCAGAAGTGCATCGGAAACTACTACTGGTCTTCCAGGGAACGATCAAAGCGTAGACTGTTTGAGACATTACTTTTATAGAGGAATGTGCGCATGGTGATTGTTGTATTCAATCCCGATGCAATTTCTGTGTTTCATCAACACTCTGATAGTCCACAGATAACAGAATGCCTCCAGATGTGCATCGGAAACTACTACTTGTCATCCAGGGAAAGATCAAAGCGTAAACTCTTTGAGACATTACTCCCGTGGAGGAAATTGCGCATGGTGACTGTTGTATTCAATGACGATGCAATATCTGTCTTTCATCAACATTCTGATGGTCCACAGATTACAGAATGCCTCCAGATGTGCATCGGAAACTACTACTGGTCTTCCAGGGAACGATCAAAGCGTAGACTGTTAGAGAAATTACACCCATGGAGGAAAGTGCGAATGGTGACTGTTGTATTCAATCCCGATGCAATTACTGTGTTTCATCAACACTTTGATGGTCTACACATTACAGAATGCCACCAGATATGCATCGGAAACTACTACCGGTCTTCCTGGAAACGATCAAAGCGTAGACTGTTTGAGACATTAGTTTTATGGAGGAATGTGCGCATGGTGACTGTTGTATTCAATCCCGATGCAATTTCTGTGTTTCATCAACACTCTGATAGTCCACAGATTACAGAATGCCTCCAGATGTGCATCGGTAACTACTACTGGTTTTCCAGGTTATGATCAAAGCGTAGACGGTTGGAGACATTACTCCCATGGAGGAAAGTGCGCATTGTAACTGTTGTATTCAATCCCGATACAATTTCTGTGTTTCATGAACACTCTGATAGTCCACAGATTACAGAATGCCTCCAGATGTGCATCGGTAACTACTACTGGTCTTCCAGGGAACGGATAAAGCGTAGACTGTTTGAGACATTACTCCCATGGAGGAAAGTGCGCATGGTGACTGTTGTATTCAATCCCGATGCATTTTCTGTGTTTCATCAACACTCTGATGGTCCACAGATTACAGAATGCCTCCAGATGTGAATCGGAAACTACTACTGGTCATCCAGGGAACGATCAAATCGTAGACTGTTTGAGACATTACTCCCATTTAAGAAAGTGAGCATGGTGACTGTTGTATTCAATCCGGATGCAATTTCCGTGTTTCATCAACACTCTGATAGACCACAGATTACAGAATGCCTCCAGATGTGCATCGGAAAGTACTCCTGGTCTTCCAGGGAACGATCAAAGCGTAGAGTGTTTGAGACATTACTTTCATGAAGGGAAGTGAGCATGGTGACTGTTGAATTCAATCCCGATGCAATTTCTGTGTTTCATCAACATTCTGATAGTCCACAGATTACAGAATGCCTCAAGATGTGCATCGGAAACTACTACTGGTCTTGCAGCGAACGGATAAAGCGTAGACTGTTTGAGACATTACTCCCATGGAGGAAAGTGCGCATGGTGACTGTTGTATTCAATCCCGATGCAATTTCTGTGTTTCATCAACACTCTGATAGTCTACACATTACAGAATGCGACCAGATGTGCATCGGAAACTACTACTGGTCTTCCAGGGAACGATCAAAGCATAGATGGTTTGAGACATTACTCCCGTGGAGGAGAGTGCGCATGGTGACTGTTGTATTCACTCCCGATGCAATTTCTGTGTTTCATCAACACTCTGATAGTCCACAGATAACAGTATGCCTCCTGATGTGCATCGGAAACCAATACTGGTCTTCCTGGGAACGATCAAATCGTAGACTGTTTGAGACATTACTCCCATGGAGGAAAGTGCGCATGGTGACTGTTGTATTCAATGACGATGCAATTTCTGTCTTTCATCAACATTCTGATAGTCCACAGATTACAGAATGCCTCCAGATGTGCATCGGAAACTACTACTGGTCTTCCAGGGAACGATCAAAGCGTAGACTGTTTGAGACATTACTGCCATGGAGGAAAGTGCGAATGGTGACTGTTGTATTCAATCCCGATGCATTTTCTGTTTTTCATCAGCACTCTGATAGTCCACAGATTACAGAATGGCTCCAGATGTGCATCGGTAACTACTACTGGTCTTCCAGGTTATGATCAAAGCGTAGACGGTTAGAGACATTACTCCCATGGAGGAAAGTGCGCATGGTGACTGTTGTATTCAATCCCGATACAATATCTGTGTTTCATCAACACTCTGATAGTCCACAGATTACAGAATGCCTCCAGATGTGCATCGGTAACTACTACTGGTCTTCCAGGGAACGATCAAAGCATAGACTGTTTGAGACATTACTCCCATGGAGGAAAGTGCGCATGGTGACTGTTGTAATCAATCCCGATGCAATTTCTGTGTTTCATCAACACTCTGATACTCCACAAATTACAGAATGCCTCCAAATGTGCATCGGAAACTACTACTGGTCTTCCTGGGAACGATCAAATCGTAGACTGTTTGAGACATTACTCCCATGGAGGAAAGTGCGCATGGTGACTGTTGTAATCAATCCCGATGCAATTTCTGTGTTTCATCAACACTCTGAAAGTCCACAGATTACAGAATGCCTCCAGTTGTGCATCGGAAACTACTACTGGTCTTCCTGGGAACGATCAAATCGTAGACTGTTTGAGACATTACTCCCATGGAGGAAAGTGCGCGTGGTGACTTTTGTATTCAATCCGGATGCAATTTCCGTGTTTCATCAACACTCTGATAGACCACAGATTACAGAATTCCTCCATATGTGCATCGGAAACTACTAATGGTCTTCCAGGGAACGATCAAAGCGTAGAGTGTTTGAGACATTACTTTCATGAAGGAAAGTGAGCATGGTGACTGTTGTATTCAATCCCGATGCAATTTCTGTGTTTCATCAACACTCTGATAGTCCACAGATAACAGAATGCCTCCAGATGTGCATCGTAAACTACTACTGGTCTTCCAGGGAACGATCAAAGCGTAAGCTCTTTGAGACATTACTCCCATGGAGGAAAGTGCGCATGGTGACTGTTGTATTCAATCCCGATGAATTTTCTGTGTTTCATCAACACTCTGACAGTCCACAGATTACAGAATGCCACGAGGTATATATCGGAAACTACTACTGGTCTTCCAGGGAACGATCAAACGTAAACTCTTTTAGACATTACTCCCATGGAGGAAAGTGCGCGTGGTGACTGTTGTATTCAATCCCGATGCAATTTCTGTGTTTCATCAACATTCTAATAGTCCACAGATTACAGAATGCCACCAGATGTGCATCGGAAACTACTACTGGTCTTCCAGGGAACGGATAAAGCGTAGACTGTTTGAGACATTACTCCCATGGAGGAAAGTGCGCATGGTGACTGTTGTATTCAATCCCGATGCAATTTCTGTGTTTCATCAACACTCTGATAGTCTACACATTACAGAATGCGACCAGATGTGCATCGGAAACTACTACTGGTCTTCCAGTGAACGATCAAAGCATAGATGGTTTGAGACATTACTCCCGTGGAGGAGAGTGCGCATGGTGACTGTTGTATTCAATCCCGATGCAATTTCTGTGTTTCATCAACACTCTGATAGTCCACAGATAACAGAATGCCTCCTGATGTGCATCGGAAACAACTACTGGTCTTCCTGGGAACGATCAAATCGTAGACTGTTTGAGACATTACTCCCATGGAGGAAATTGCGCATGGTGACTGTCGTATTCAATGACGATGCAATTTCTGTCTTTCATCAACATTCTGATAGTCCACAGATTACAGAATGCCTCCAGATGTGCATCGGAAACTACTACTGGTCTTCCAGGGAACGATCAAAGCGTAGACTGTTTGAGACATTACTGCCATGGAGGAAAGTGCGAATGGTGACTGTTGTATTCAATCCCGATGCATTTTCTGTTTTTCATCAGCACTCTGATAGTCCACAGATTACAGAATGGCTCCAGATGTGCATCGGTAACTACTACTGGTCTTCCAGGTCATGATCAAAGCGTAGACGGTTAGAGACATTACTCCCATGGAGGAAAGTGCGCATGGTGACTGTTGTATTCAATCCCGATACAATATCTGTGTTTCATCAACACTCTGATAGTCCACAGATTACAGAATGCCTACAGATGTGCATCGGTAACTACTACTGGTCTTCCAGGGAACGATCAAAGCATAGACTGTTTGAGACATTACTCCCATGGAGGAAAGTGCGCATGGTGACTGTTGTAATCAATCCCGATGCAATTTCTGTGTTTCATCAACACTCTGATACTCCACAAATTACAGAATGCCTCCAAATGTGCATCGGAAACTACTACTGGTCTTCCTGGGAACTATCAAATCGTAGACTGTTTGAGACATTACTCCCATGGAGGAAAGTGCGCATGGTGACTGTTGTAATCAATCCCGATGCAATTTCTGTGTTTCATCAACACTCTGAAAGTCCACAGATTACAGAATGCCTCCAGTTGTGCATCGGAAACTACTACTGGTCTTCCTGGGAACGATCAAATCGTAGACTGTTTGAGACATTACTCCCATGGAGGAAAGTGCGCGTGGTGACTTTTTTATTCAATCCGGATGCAATTTCCGTGTTTCATCAACACTCTGATAGACCACAGATTACAGAATTCCTCCATATGTGCATCGGAAACTACTAATGGTCTTCCAGGGAACGATCAAAGCGTAGAGTGTTTGAGACATTACTTTCATGAAGGAAAGTGAGCATGGTGACTGTTGTATTCAATCCCGATGCAATTTCTGTGTTTCATCAACATTCTGATAGTCCACAGATAACAGAATGCCTCCAGATGTGCATCGGAAACTACTACTGGTCTTCCAGGGAACGATCAAAGCGTAAACTCTTTGAGACATTACTCCCATGGAGGAAAGTGCGAATGGTGACTGTTGTATTCAATCTAGATGCAATTTCTGTGTTTCATCAACACTCTGATAGTCCACAGATTACAGAATGGCTCCAGATGTGCATCGGTAACTACTACTGGTCTTCCAGGTTATGATCAAAGCGTAGACGGTTAGAGACATTACTCAGATGGAGGAAAGTGCGCATGGTGACTGTTGTATTCAATCCCGATACAATATCTGTGTTTCATCAACACTCTGATAGTCCACAGATTACAGAATGCCTCCAGATGTGCATCGGAAACTACTACTGGTCTTCCAGGGGACGATCCAAGCATAGACTGTTTGAGACATTACTCCCATGGAGGAAAGTGCGCATGGTGACTGTTGTAATCAATCCCGATGCAATTTCTTTGTTTCATCAACACTCTGATACTCCACAGATTACAGAATGCCTCCAAATGTGCATCGGAAACTACTACTGGTCTTCCTGGGAACGATCAAATCGTAGACTGTTTGAGACATTACTCCCATGGAGGAAAGTGCGCATGGTGACTGTTGTAATCAATCCCGATGCAATTTCTGTGTTTCATCAACACTCTTACAGCCCACAGATTACAGAATGCCTCCAGATGTGAATCGCAAACTACTACTGGTCTTCCAAGGGACGATCAAAGCGTAAACTCTTTGAGACATTACTCCCAAGGAGAAAAGTGCGCATGGTGACTGTTGTATTCAATCCCGATGCATTTTCTGTGTTTCATCAACACTCTGACAGTCCACAGATTACAGAATGCCACGTGGTGTTTATCGGAAACTAATACTGGTCTTCCAGGGAACGATGAAAACGTAGACTGTTTCAGACATTACTCCCATGGAGGAAAGTGAGCATGGTGACTGTTGTATTCAATCCCGAAGCAATTTCTGTGTTTCATCAACACTCTGATAGTCCACAGATAACAGAATGCCTCCAGATGTGCATCGGAAACTACTACTGGTCTTCCAGGGAACGATCAAAGCGTAAACTCTTTGAGACATTACTCCTATGGAGGAAAGTGCGCATGGTGACTGTTGTATTCAATCCCGAAGCAATTTCTGTGTTTCATCAACATTCTGATAGTCCACAGATTACAGAATGCCTCCAGATGTGCATCGGAAACTACTACTGGTCTTCCAGGGAACGGATGAAGCGTAGACTGTTTGAGACATTACTCCCATGGAGGAAAGTGCGCATGGTGACTGTTGTATTCAATCCCGATGCATTTTCTGTGTTTCATCAACACTCTGATGGTCCACAGATTACAGAACGCCTCCAGATGTGCATAGGAAACTACTACTGGTTTTTTAAGGGACGATCAAAGCGTAAACTCTTTGAGACATTACTCCCATGTAGGAAAGTGCGCATGGTGACTGTTGTATTCAATCCCGATGCATTTTCTGTGTTTCATCAACACTTTGATAGACCACAGATTACAGAATGCCTCCAGATTTGCATCGGAAACTACTACTTGTCATCCAGGGAAAGATCAAAACGTAAACTCTTTGAGACATTACTCCCATGGAGGAAATTGCGCATGGTGACTGTTGTATTCAATGACGAAGCAATTTCTGTCTTTCATCAACATTCTGATAGTCCACAGATTACAGAATGCCTCCAGATGTGAATCGGAAACTACTACTGGTCTTCCAGGGAACGGATGAAGCGTAGACTGTTTGAGACATTACTCCCATGGAGGAAAGTGCGCATGGTGACTGTTGTATTCAATCCCGATGCATTTTCTGTGTTTCATCATCACTCTGATGGTCCACAGATTACAGAATGCCTCCAGATGTGAATCGGAAACTACTACTGGTCTTCCAAGGGACGATCAAAGCGTAAACTCTTTGAGACATTACTCCCATGGAGGAAAGTGCGCATGGTGACTGTTGTATTCAATCCCGATGCATTTTCTGTGTTTCATCAACACTCTGACAGTCCACAGATTACAGAATGCCACGAGGTGTTTATCGGAAACTACTACTGGTCTTCCAGGGAACGATCAAAGCGTAGACTGTTAGAGAAATTACACCCATGGAGGAAAGTGCGAATGGTGACTGTTGTATTCAATCCCGATGCATTTTCTGTGTTTCATCAGCACTCTGATAGTCCATAAATTACAGAATGCCTCCAGATGTTCATCGGAAACTACTACCGGTCTTCCAGGAAACGATCAAAGCGTAGACTGTTTGAGACATTACTTTTATGGAGGAATGTGAGCATGGTGACTGTTCTATTCAATCCAGATGCAATTTCTGTGTTTCATCAACACTCTGATAGTCCACAGATTACAGAATGGCTCCAGATGTGCATCGGTAACTACTACTGGTCTTCCAGGTTATGATCAAAGCGTAGACGGTTAGAGACATTACTCCCATGGAGGAAAGTGCTTATGGTGACTGTTGTATTCAATCCCGATACAATATCTGTGTTTCATCAACACTCTGATAGTCCACAGATTACAGAATGCCTCCAGATGTGCATCGGTAACTACTACTGGTCTTCCAGGGAACGGATAAAGCGTAGACTGTTTGAGACATTAATCCCATGGAGGAAAGTGCGCATGGTGACTGTTGTAATCAATCCCGATGCAATTTCTGTGTTTCATCGACACTCTGATACTCCACAGATTACAGAATGCCTCCAAATGTGCATCGGAAACTACTACTGGTCTTCCTGGGAACGATCAAATCGTAGACTGTTTGAGACATTACTCCCATGGAGGAAAGTGCGCATGGTGACTGTTGTAATCAATCCCGATGCAATTTCTGTGTTTCATCAACACTCTGATAGTCCACATATTACAGAATGCCTCCAGTTGTGCATCGGAAACTACTATTGGTCTTCCAGGGAACGATCAAAGCGTAAACTCTTCGAGAAATTTCTCTCATGGAGGAAAGTGCGCATGGTGACTGTTGTATTCAATCCCGATGCAATTTCTGTGTCTCATCAACACTCTGATAGACCACAGATTACAGAATTCCTCCATATGTGCATCGGAAACTACTAATGGTCTTCCAGGGAACGATCAAAGCGTAGAGTGTTTGAGACATTACTTTCATGAAGGAAAGTGAGCATGGTGACTGTTGTATTCAATCCCGATGCAATTTCTGTGTTTCATCAACACTCTGATAGTCCACAGATAACAGAATGCCTCCAGATGTGCATCGGAAACAACTACTTGTCATCCAGGGAAAGATCAAAACGTAAACTCTTTGAGACATAACTCCCATGGAGGAAATTGCGCATGGTGACTGTTGTATTCAATGACGATGCAATTTCTGTCTTTCATCAACATTCTGATAGTCCACAGATTACAGAATGCCTCCAGATGTGCATTGGAAACTACTACCGGTCTTCCAGGGAACGATCAAAGCGTAGACTGTTAGAGAAATTACACCCATGGAGGAAAGTGCGAATGGTGACTGTTGTATTCAATCCCGATGCATTTTCTGTGTTTCATCAGCACTCTGATAGTCCAAAAATTACAGAATGCCTCCAGATGTTCATCGGAAACTACTACCGGTCTTCCAGGAAACGATCAAAGCGTAGACTGTTTGAGACATTACTTTTATGGAGGAATGTGCGCATGGTGACTGTTGTATTCAATCTAGATGCAATTTCTGTGTTTCATCAACACTCTGATAGTCCACAGATTACAGAATGGCTCCAGATGTGCATCGGTAACTACTACTGGTCTTCCAGGTTATGATCAAAGCGTAGACGGTTAGAGACATTACTCAGATGGAGGAAAGTGCGCATGGTGACTGTTGTATTCAATCCCGATACAATATCTGTGTTTCATCAACACTCCGATAGTCCACAGATTACAGAATGCCTCCAGATGTGCATCGGAAACTACTACTGGTCTTCCAGGGAACGATCCAAGCATAGACTGTTTGAGACATTACTCCCATGGAGGAAAGTGCGCATGGTGACTGTTGTAATCAATCCCGATGCAATTTCTGTGTTTCATCAACACTCTGATACTCCACAGATTACAGAATGCATCCAAATGTGCATCGGAAACTACTACTGGTCTTCCTGGGAACGATGAAATCGTAGACTGTTTGAGACATTACTCCCATGGAGGAAAGTGCGCATGGTGACTGTTGTAATCAATCCCGATGCAATTTCTGTGTTTCATCAACACTCTTATAGTCCACAGATTACAGAATGCCTCCAGTTGTGCATCGGAAACTACTATTGGTCCTCCAGGGAACGATCAAAGCGTAGAGTGTATGAGACATTACTTTCATGAAGGAAAGTGAGCATGGTGACGGTTGTATTCAATCCCAATGCAATTTCTGTGTTTCATCAACACTCTGATAGTCCACAGATAACAGAATGCCTCCAGATGAGCATCGGAAACTACTACTGGTCTTCCAGGGAACGATCAAAGCGTAAACTCTTCGAGACATTTCTCCCATGGAGGAAAGTGCGCATGGTGACTGTTGTATTCAATTCCGATGCAATTTCTGTGTTTCATCAACATTCTGATAGTCCACAGATTACAGAAT
The DNA here is from genome assembly GCF_023897955.1 of Schistocerca gregaria. NCBI lineage: Eukaryota > Metazoa > Arthropoda > Insecta > Orthoptera > Acrididae > Schistocerca > Schistocerca gregaria. Next base: position 2,232,614 of record NW_026061699.1, read on the forward strand.
GCCTCCAGATGGGCATCGGAAACTACTACTGGTCTTCCAGGGAACGGATAAAGCGTAGACTGTTTGAGACATTACTCCCATGGAGGAAAGTGCGCATGGTGACTGTTGTATTCAATCCCGAAGCATTTTCTGTGTTTCATCAACACTCTGATGGTCCACAGATTACAGAATGCCTCCAGATGTGAATCGGAAACTGCTACTGGTCTTCCAAGGGACGATCAAAGCGTAAACTCTTTGAGACATTACTCCCAAGGAGAAAAGTGCGCATGGTGACTGTTGTATTCAATCCCGATGCATTTTCTGTGTTTCATCATCACTCTGACAGTCCACAGATTACAGAATGCCACGAGGTGTTTATCGGAAACTACTACTGGTCTTCCAGGGAACGATGAAAACGTAGACTGTTTCAGACATTACTCCCATGGAGGAAAGTGAGCATGGTGACTGTTGTATTCAATCCCGAAGCAATTTCTGTGTTTCATCAACACTCTGATAGTCCACAGATAACAGAATGCCTCCAGATGTGCATCGGAAACTACTACTGGTCTTCCAGGGAACGATCAAAGCGTAAACTCTTTGAGACATTACTCCTATGGAGGAAAGTGCGCATGGTGACTGTTGTATTCAATCCCGAAGCAATTTCTGTGTTTCATCAACATTCTGATAGTCCACAGATTACAGAATGCCTCCAGATGTGCATCGGAAACTACTACTGGTCTTCCAGGGAACGGATGAAGCGTAGACTGTTTGAGACATTACTCCCATGGAGGAAAGTGCGCATGGTGACTGTTGTATTCAATCCCGATGCATTTTCTGTGTTTCATCAACACTCTGATGGTCCACAGATAACAGAATGCCTCCAGATGTGCATAGGAAACTACTACTGGTTTTTTAAGGGACGATCAAAGCGTAAACTCTTTGAGACATTACTCCCATGTAGGAAAGTGCGCATGGTGACTGTTGTATTCAATCCCGATGCATTTTCTGTGTTTCATCAACACTTTGATAGACCACAGATTACAGAATGCCTCCAGATTTGCATCGGAAACTACTACTTGTCATCCAGGGAAAGATCAAAACGTAAACTCTTTGAGACATTACTCCCATGGAGGAAGTTGCGCATGGTGACTGTTGTATTCAATGACGAAGCAATTTCTGTCTTTCATCAACATTCTGATAGTCCACAGATTACAGAATGCCTCCAGATGTGCAATTGAAACTACTACTGGTCTTCCAGGGAACGATCAAAGCGTAGACTGTTAGAGAAATTACACCCATGGAGGAAAGTGCGAATGGTGACTGTTGTATTCAATCCCGATGCATTTTCTGTGTTTCATCAGCACTCTGATAGTCCATAAATTACAGAATGCCTCCAGATGTTCATCGGAAACTACTACCGGTCTTCCAGGAAACGATCAAAGCGTAGACTGTTTGAGACATTACTTTTATGGAGGAATGTGAGCATGGTGACTGTTCTATTCAATCCAGATGCAATTTCTGTGTTTCATCAACACTCTGATAGTCCACAGATTACAGAATGGCTCCAGATGTGCATCGGTAACTACTACTGGTCTTCCAGGTTATGATCAAAGCGTAGACGGTTAGAGACATTACTCCCATGGAGGAAAGTGCTTATGGTGACTGTTGTATTCAATCCCGATACAATATCTGTGTTTCATCAACACTCTGATAGTCCACAGATTACAGAATGCCTCCAGATGTGCATCGGTAACTACTACTGGTCTTCCAGGGAACGGATAAAGCGTAGACTGTTTGAGACATTAATCCCATGGAGGAAAGTGCGCATGGTGACTGTTGTAATCAATCCCGATGCAATTTCTGTGTTTCATCGACACTCGGATACTCCACAGATTACAGAATGCCTCCAAATGTGCATCGGAAACTACTACTGGTCTTCCTGGGAACGATCAAATCGTAGACTGTTTGAGACATTACTCCCATGGAGGAAAGTGCGCATGGTGACTGTTGTAATCAATCCCGATGCAATTTCTGTGTTTCATCAACACTCTGATAGTCCACAGATTACAGAATGCCTCCAGTTGTGCATCGGAAACTACTATTGGTCTTCCAGGGAACGATCAAAGCGTAAACTCTTCGAGACATTTCTCTCATGGAGGAAAGTGCGCATGGTGATTGTTGTATTCAATTCCGATGCAATTTCTGTGTTTCATCATCACTCTGATGGTCCACAGATTACAGAATGCCTCCAGATGTGAATCGGAAACTACTACTGGTCTTCCAAGGGACGATCAAAGCGTAAACTCTTTGAGACATTACTCCCAAGGAGAAAAGTGCGCTTGGTGACTGTTGTATTCAATCCCGATGCATTTTCTGTGTTTCATCAACACTCTGACAGTCCACAGATTACAGAATGCCACGTGGTGTTTATCGGAAACTACTACTGGTCTTCCAGGGAACGATGAAAACGTAGACTGTTTCAGACATTACTCCCAAGGAGAAAAGTGCGCATGGTGACTGTTGTATTCAATCCCGATGCATTTTCTGTGTTTCATCAACACTCTGACAGTCCACAGATTACAGAATGCCACGAGGTGTTTATCGGAAACTACTACTGGTCTTCCAGGGAACGATCAAAGCGTAGACTGTTAGAGAAATTACACCCATGGAGGAAAGTGCGAATGGTGACTGTTGTATTCAATCCCGATGCATTTTCTGTGTTTCATCAGCACTCTGATAGTCCATAAATTACAGAATGCCTCCAGATGTTCATCGGAAACTACTACCGGTCTTCCAGGAAACGATCAAAGCGTAGACTGTTTGAGACATTACTTTTATGGAGGAATGTGAGCATGGTGACTGTTCTATTCAATCCAGATGCAATTTCTGTGTTTCATCAACACTCTGATAGTCCACAGATTACAGAATGGCTCCAGATGTGCATCGGTAACTACTACTGGTCTTCCAGGTTATGATCAAAGCGTAGACGGTTAGAGACATTACTCCCATGGAGGAAAGTGCTTATGGTGACTGTTGTATTCAATCCCGATACAATATCTGTGTTTCATCAACACTCTGATAGTCCACAGATTACAGAATGCCTCCAGATGTGCATCGGTAACTACTACTGGTCTTCCAGGGAACGGATAAAGCGTAGACTGTTTGAGACATTAATCCCATGGAGGAAAGTGCGCATGGTGACTGTTGTAATCAATCCCGATGCAATTTCTGTGTTTCATCGACACTCTGATACTCCACAGATTACAGAATGCCTCCAAATGTGCATCGGAAACTACTACTGGTCTTCCTGGGAACGATCAAATCGTAGACTGTTTGAGACATTACTCCCATGGAGGAAAGTGCGCATGGTGACTGTTGTAATCAATCCCGATGCAATTTCTGTGTTTCATCAACACTCTGATAGTCCACATATTACAGAATGCCTCCGGTTGTGCATCGGAAACTACTATTGGTCTTCCAGGGAACGATCAAAGCGTAAACTCTTCGAGACATTTCTCTCATGGAGGAAAGTGCGCATGGTGACTGTTGTATTCAATTCCGATGCAATTTCTGTGTTTCATCAACATTCTGATAGTCCACAGATTACAGAATGCCACCAGATGAGCATCGGAAACTACTACTGGTCTGCCAGGGAACGATCAAAGCGTAAACTCTTCGAGACATTTCTCCCATGGAGGTAAGTGCGCATGGTGACTGTTGTATTCAATTCCGATGCAATTTCTGTGTTTCATCAACATTCTGATAGTCCACAGATTACAGAATGCCTCCAGATGTGCATCGAAAACTACTACTTGTCTTCCAGGGAACGGATAAAGCGTAGACTGTTTGAGACATTACTCCCATGGAGGAAAGTGCGCATGGTGACTGTTGTAATCAATCCCGATGCAATTTCTGTGTTTCATCAACACTCTGAAAGTCCACAGATTACAGAATGCCTCCAGTTGTGCATCGGAAACTACTACTGGTCTTCCTGGGAACGATCAAATCGTAGACTGTTTGAGACATTACTCCCATGGAGGAAAGTGCGCGTGGTGACTTTTGTATTCAATCCGGATGCAATTTCCGTGTTTCATCAACACTCTGATAGACCACAGATTACAGAATTCCTCCATATGTGCATCGGAAACTACTAATGGTCTTCCAGGGAACGATCAAAGCGTAGAGTGTTTGAGACATTACTTTCATGAAGGAAAGTGAGCATGGTGACTGTTGTATTCAATCCCGATGCAATTTCTGTGTTTCATCAACACTCTGATAGTCCACAGATAACAGAATGCCTCCAGATGTGCATCGGAAACTACTACTGGTCTTCCAGGGAACGATCAAAGCGTAAACTCTTTGAGACATTACTCCCATGGAGGAAAGTGCGCATGGTGACTGTTGTATTCAATCCCGATGCAATTTCTGTGATTGATCAACATTCTGATAGTCCACAGATAACAGAATGCCTCCAGATGTGCATCGGAAACAACTACTTGTCATCCAGGGAAAGATCAAAACGTAAACTCTTTGAGACATTACTCCCATGGAGGAAATTGCGCATGGTGACTGTTGTATTCAATGACGATGCAATTTCTGTCTTTCATCAACATTCTGATAGTCCACAGATTACAGAATGCCTCCAGATGAGCATCGGAAACTACTACTGGTCTTCCAGGGAACGATCAAAGCGTAAACTCTTCGAGACATTCCTCCCATGGAGGAAAGTGCGCATGGTGACTGTTGTATTCAATCCCGATGCAATTTCTGTGTTTCATCAACACTCTTATAGTCCACAGATTACAGAATGCCTCCAGTTGTGCATCGGAAACTACTATTGGTCCTCCAGGGAACGATCAAAGCGTAGAGTGTATGAGACATTACTTTCATGAAGGAAAGTGAGCATGGTGACGGTTGTATTCAATCCCAATGCAATTTCTGTGTTTCATCAACACTCTGATAGTCCACAGATAACAGAATGCCTCCAGATGAGCATCGGAAACTACTACTGGTCTTCCAGGGAACGATCAAAGCGTAAACTCTTCGAGACATTTCTCCCATGGAGGAAAGTGCGCATGGTGACTGTTGTATTCAATTCCGATGCAATTTCTGTGTTTCATCAACATTCTGATAGTCCACAGATTACAGAATGCCTCCAGATGGGCATCGGAAACTACTACTGGTCTTCCAGGGAACGGATAAAGCGTAGACTGTTTGAGACATTACTCCCATGGAGGAAAGTGCGCATGGTGACTGTTGTATTCAATCCCGAAGCATTTTCTGTGTTTCATCAACACTCTGATGGTCCACAGATTACAGAATGCCTCCAGATGTGAATCGGAAACTACTACTGGTCTTCCAAGGGACGATCAAAGCGTAAACTCTTTGAGACATTACTCCCAAGGAGAAAACTGCGCATGGTGACTGTTGTATTCAATCCCGATGCATTTTCTGTGTTTCATCAACACTCTGACAGTCCACAGATTACAGAATGCCACGAGGTGTTTATCGGAAACTACTACTGGTCTTCCAGGGAACGATGAAAACGTAGACTGTTTCAGACATTACTCCCATGGAGGAAAGTGAGCATGGTGACTGTTGTATTCAATCCCGAAGCAATTTCTGTGTTTCATCAACACTCTGATAGTCCACAGATAACAGAATGCCTCCAGATGTGCATCGGAAACTACTACTGGTCTTCCAGGGAACGATCAAAGCGTAAACTCTTTGAGACATTACTCCTATGGAGGAAAGTGCGCATGGTGACTGTTGTATTCAATCCCGAAGCAATTTCTGTGTTTCATCAACATTCTGATAGTCCACAGATTACAGAATGCCTCCAGATGTGCATCGGAAACTACTACTGGTCTTCCAGGGAACGGATGAAGCGTAGACTGTTTGAGACATTACTCCCATTGAGGAAAGTGCGCATGGTGACTGTTGTATTCAATCCCGATGCATTTTCTGTGTTTCATCAACACTCTGATGGTCCACAGAATACAGAATGCCTCCAGATGTGCATAGGAAACTACTACTGGTTTTTTAAGGGACGATCAAAGCGTAAACTCTTTGAGACATTACTCCCATGTAGGAAAGTGCGCATGGTGACTGTTGTATTCAATCCCGATGCATTTTCTGTGTTTCATCAACACTTTGATAGACCACAGATTATAGAATGCCTCCAGATTTGCATCGGAAACTACTACTTGTCATCCAGGGAAAGATCAAAACGTAAACTCTTTGAGACATTACTCCCATGGAGGAAGTTGCGCATGGTGACTGTTGTATTCAATGACGAAGCAATTTCTGTCTTTCATCAACATTCTGATAGTCCACAGATTACAGAATGCCTCCAGATGTGCAATTGAAACTACTACTGGTCTTCCAGGGAACGATCAAAGCGTAGACTGTTAGAGAAATTACACCCATGGAGGAAAGTGCGAATGGTGACTGTTGTATTCAATCCCGATGCATTTTCTGTGTTTCATCAGCACTCTGATAGTCTATAAATTACAGAATGCCTCCAGATGTTCATCGGAAACTACTACCGGTCTTCCAGGAAACGATCAAAGCGTAGACTGTTTGAGACATTACTTTTATGGAGGAATGTGAGCATGGTGACTGTTCTATTCAATCCAGATGCAATTTCTGTGTTTCATCAACACTCTGATAGTCCACAGATTACAGAATGGCTCCAGATGTGCATCGGTAACTACTACTGGTCTTCCAGGTTATGATCAAAGCGTAGACGGTTAGAGACATTACTCCCATGGAGGAAAGTGCTTATGGTGACTGTTGTATTCAATCCCGATACAATATCTGTGTTTCATCAACACTCTGATAGTCCACAGATTACAGAATGCCTCCAGATGTGCATCGGTAACTACTACTGGTCTTCCAGGGAACGGATAAAGCGTAGACTGTTTGAGACATTAATCCCATGGAGGAAAGTGCGCATGGTGACTGTTGTAATCAATCCCGATGCAATTTCTGTGTTTCATCGACACTCTGATACTCCACAGATTACAGAATGCCTCCAAATGTGCATCGGAAACTACTACTGGTCTTCCTGGGAACGATCAAATCGTAGACTGTTTGAGACATTACTCCCATGGAGGAAAGTGCGCATGGTGACTGTTGTAATCAATCCCGATGCAATTTCTGTGTTTCATCAACACTCTGATAGTCCACAGATTACAGAATGCCTCCAGTTGTGCATCGGAAACTACTATTGGTCTTCCAGGGAACGATCAAAGCGTAAACTCTTCGAGACATTTCTCTCATGGAGGAAAGTGCGCATGGTGATTGTTGTATTCAATTCCGATGCAATTTCTGTGTTTCATCAACATTCTGATAGTCCACAGATTACAGAATGCCACCAGATGAGCATCGGAAACTACTACTGGTCTGCCAGGGAACGATCAAAGCGTAAACTCTTCGAGACATTTCTCCCATGGAGGAAAGTGCGCATGGTGACTGTTGTATTCAATTCCGATGCAATTTCTGTGTTTCATCAACATTCTGATAGTCCACAGATTACAGAATGCCTCCAGATGTGCATCGGAAACTACTACTGGTCTTCCAGGGAACGGATAAAGCGTAGACTGTTTGAGACATTACTCCCATGGAGGAAAGTGCGCATGGTGACTGTTGTATTCAATCCCGATGCAATTTCTGTGTTTCATCAACACTCTGATAGTCTACACATTACAGAATGCGACCAGATGTGCATCGGAAACTACTAATGGTCTTCCAGGGAACGATCAAAGCTTAGTGTGTTTGAGACATTACTTTCTTGAAGGAAAGTGAGCATGGTGACTGTTGTATTCAATCCCGATGCAATTTCTGTGTTTCATCAACACTCTGATAGTCCACAGATAACAGAATGCCTCCAGATGTGCATCGGAAACTACTACTGGTCTTCCAGGGAACGATCAAAGCGTAAACTCTTTGAGACATTACACCCATGGAGGAAGGTGCGCATGGTGACTGTTGTATTCAATCCCGATGCAATTTCTGTGTTTCATCAACATTCTGATGGTCCACAGATAACAGAATGCCTCCAGATGTGCATCGGAAACTACTACTTGTCATCCAGGGAAAGATCAAAACGTAAACTCTTTGAGACATTACTCCCATGGAGGAAATTGCGCATGGTGACTGTTGTATTCAATGACGATGTAATTTCTGTCTTTCATCAACATTCTGATAGTCCACAGATTATAGAATGCCTCCAGATGTGCATCGGAAACTACTACTGGTCTTCCAGGGTACGATCAAAGCGTAGACTGTTAGAGAAATTACACCCATGGAGGAAAGTGCGAATGGTGACTGTTGTATTCAATCCCGATGCATTTTCTGTGTTTCATCAGCACTCTGATAGTCCACAAATTACAGAATGCCTCCAGATGTTCATCGGAAACTACTACCGGTCTTCCAGGAAACGATGAAAGCGTAGACTGTTTGAGACATTACTTTTATGGAGGAATGTGCGCATGGTGACTGTTGTATTCAATCCGGATGCAATTTCCGTGTTTCATCAACACTCTGATAGACCACAGATTCCAGAATTCCTCCAGATGTGCATCGGAAACTCCTAATGGTCTTCCAGGGAACGATCAAAGCGTAGAGTGTTTGAGACATTACTTTCATGAAGGAAAGTGAGCATGGTGACTCTTGTATTCAATCCCGATGCAATTTCTGTGTTTCATCAACACTCTGATAGTCCACAGATAACAGAATGCCTCCAGATGTGCATCGGAAACTACTACTGGTCTTCCAGGGGACGATCAAAGCGTAAACTCTTTGAGACATTACACCCATGGAGGAAAGTGCGCATGGTGACTGTTGTATTCAATCCCGATGCAATTTCTGTGTTTCATCAACATTCTGATAGTCCACAGATAACAGAATGCCTCCAGATGTGCATCGGAAACTACTACTTGTCATCCAGGGAAAGATCAAAATGTAAACTCTTTGAGACATTACTCCCATGGAGGAAATTGCGCATGGTGACTGTTGTATTCAATGACGATGCAATTTCTGTCTTTCATCAACATTCTGATAGTCCACAGATTATAGAATGCCTCCAGATGTGCATCGGAAACTACTACTGGTCTTCCAGGGAACGATCAAAGCGTAGACTGTTAGAGAAATTACACCCATGGAGGAAAGTGCGCATGGTGACTGTTGTATTCAATCCCGATGCAATTTCTGTGTTTCATCAACATTCTGATAGTCCACAGATTACAGAATGCCTCCAGATGTGCATCGGAAACTACTACTGGTCTTCCAGGGAACGGATAAAGCGTAGACTGTTTGAGACATTACTCCCATGGAGGAAATGGGCATGGTGACTGTTGTATTCAATCCCGATGCAATTTCTGTGTTTCATCAACACTCTGATAGTCTACACATTACAGAATGCGACCATATGTGCATCGGAAACTACTACTGGTCTTCCAGGGAACGATCAAAGCATAGATGGTTTGAGACATTACTCCCGTGGAGGAGAGTGCGCATTGTGACTGTTGTATTCAATCCCGATGCAATTTCTGTGTTTCATCAACACTCTGATAGTCCACAGATAACAGAATACCTCCAGATGTGCATCGGAAACTACTACTGGTCTTCCTGGGAACGATCAAATCGTAGACTGTTTGAGACATTACTCCCATGGAAGAAAGTGCGCGTAGTGACTGTTGTATTCAATCCGGATGCAATTTCCGTGTTTCATCAACACTCTGATAGACCACAGATTCCAGAATTCCTCCAGATGTGCATCGGAAACTACTAATGGTCTTCCAGGGAACGATCAAAGCGTAGAGTGTTTGAGACATTACTTTCATGAAGGAAAGTGAGCATGGTGACTGTTGTATTCAATCCCGATGCAATTTCTGTGTTTCATCAACACTCTGATAGTCCACAGATAACAGAATGCCTCCAGATGTGCATCGGAAACTACTACTGGTCTTCCAGGGAACGATCAAAGCGTAAACTCTTTGAGACATTACACCCATGGAGGAAAGTGCGCATGGTGACTGTTGTATTCAATCCCGATGCAATTTCTGTGTTTCATCAACATTCTGATAGTCCACAGATAACAGAATGCCTCCAGAAGTGCATCGGAAACTACTACTTGTCATCCAGGGAAAGATCAAAACGTAAACTCTTTGAGACATTACTCCCATGGAGGAAATTGCGCATGGTGACTGTTGTATTCAATGACGATGCAATTTCTGTCTTTCATCAACATTCTGATAGTCCACAGATTATAGAATGCCTCCAGATGTGCATCGGAAACTACTACTGGTCTTCCAGGGAACGATCAAAGCGTAGACTGTTAGAGAAATTACACCCATGGAGGAAAGTGCGAATGGTGACTGTTGTATTCAATCCCGATGCATTTTCTGTGTTTCATCAGCACTCTGATAGTCCACAAATTACAGAATGCCTCCAGATGTTCATCGGAAACTACTACCGGTCTTCAAGGAAACGATCAAAGCGTAGACTGTTTGAGACATTACTTTTATGGAGGAATGTGCGCATGGTGACTGTTGTATTCAATCCAGATGCAATTTCTGTGTTTCATCAACACTCTGATAGTCCACAGATTACAGAATGCTTCCAGATGTGCATCGGTAACTACTACTGGTCTTCCAGGGAACGATCAAAGCATAGACTGTTTGAGACATTACTCCCATGGAGGAAAGTGCGCATGGTGACTGTTGTAATCAATCCCGATGCAATTTCTGTGTTTCATCAACACTCTGATACTCCACAGATTACAGAATTTCTCCAAATGTGCATCGGAAACTACTACTTGTCTTCTTGGGAACGATCAAATCGTAGACTGTTTGAGACATTACTCCCATGGAGGAAAGTGCGCATGGTGACTGTTGTAATCAATCCCGATGCAATTTCTGTGTTTCATCAACACTCTGATAGTCCACAGATTACAGAATGCCTCCAGTTGTGCATCGGAAACTACTATTGGTCTTCCAGGGAACGATCAAAGCGTAGAGTGTATGAGACATTACTTTCATGAAGGAAAGTGAGCATGGTGACGGTTGTATTCAATCCCGATGCAATTTCTGTGTTTCATCAACACTCTGATAGTCCACAGATAACAGAATGCCTCCAGATGAGCATCTGAAACTACTACTGGTCTTCCAGGGAACGATCAAATCGTAAACTCTTCGAGACATTTCTCCCATGGAGGAAAGTGCGCATGGTGACTGTTGTATTCAATTCCGATGCAATTTCTGTGTTTCATCAACATTCTGATAGTCCACAGATTACAGAATGCCTCCAGATGTGCATCGGAAACTACTACTGGTCTTCCAGGGAACGGATAAAGCGTAGACTGTTTGAGACATTACTCCCATGGAGGAAAGTGCGCATGGTGACTGTTGTATTCAATCCCGATGAATTTTCTGTGTTTCATCAACACTCTGATGGTCCACAGATTACAGAATGCCTCCAGATGTGAATCGGAAACTACTACTGGTCTTCCAAGGGACGATCAAAGCGTAAACTCTTTGAGACATTACTCCCATGGAGAAAAGTGCACATGGTGACTGTTGTATTCAATCCCGATGCATTTTCTGTGTTTCATCAACACTCTGACAGTCCACAGATTACAGAGTGCCACGAGGTGTTTATCGCAAACTACTACTGGTCTTCCAGGGAACGATGAAAACGTAGACTGTTTTAGACATTACTCCCATGGAGGAAAGTGAGCATGGTGACTGTTGTATTCAATCCCGCTGCAATTTCTGTGTTTCATCAACACTCTGATAGTCCACAGATAACAGAATACCTCCAGATGTGCATCGGAAACTACTACTGGTCTTCCTGGGAACGATCAAATCGTAGACTGTTTGAGACATTACTCCCATGGAAGAAAGTGCGCGTAGTGACTGTTGTATTCAATCCGGATGCAATTTCCGTGTTTCATCAACACTCTGATAGACCACAGATTCCAGAATTCCTCCAGATATGCATCGGAAACTACTAATGGTCTTCCAGGGAACGATCAAAGCGTAGAGTGTTTGAGACATTACTTTCATGAAGGAAAGTGAGCATGGTGACTGTTGTATTCAGTCCCGATGCAATTTCTGTGTTTCATCAACACTCTGATAGTCCACAGATAACAGAATGCCTCCAGATGTGCATCGGAAACTACTACTGGTCTTCCAGGGAACGATCAAAGCGTAAACTCTTTGAGACATTACACCCATGGAGGAAAGTGCGCATGGTGACTGTTGTATTCAATCCCGATGCAATTTCTGTGTTTCATCAACATTCTGATAGTCCACAGATAACAGAATGCCTCCAGAAGTGCATCGGAAACTACTACTTGTCATCCAGGGAAAGATCAAAACGTAAACTCTTTGAGACATTACTCCCATGGAGGAAATTGCGCATGGTGACTGTTGTATTCAATGACGATGCAATTTCTGTCTTTCATCAACATTCTGATAGTCCACAGATTATAGAATGCCTCCAGATGTGCATCGGAAACTACTACTGGTCTTCCAGGGAACGATCAAAGCGTAGACTGTTAGAGAAATTACACCCATGGAGGAAAGTGCGAATGGTGACTGTTGTATTCAATCCCGATGCATTTTCTGTGTTTCATCAGCACTCTGATAGTCCACAAATTACAGAATGCCTCCAGATGTTCATCGGAAACTACTACCGGTCTTCAAGGAAACGATCAAAGCGTAGACTGTTTGAGACTTTACTTTTATGGAGGAATGTGCGCATGGTGACTGTTGTATTCAATCCAGATGCAATTTCTGTGTTTCATCAACACTCTGATAGTCCACAGATTACAGAATGCTTCCAGATGTGCATCGGTAACTACTACTAGTCTTCCAGGGAACGATCAAAGCATAGACTGTTTGAGACATTACTCCCATGGAGGAAAGTACGCATGGTGACTGTTGTAATCAATCCCGATGCAATTTCTGTGTTTCATCAACACTCTGATACTCCACAGATTACAGAATGCCTCCAAATGTGCATCGGAAACTACTACTTGTCTTCTTGGGAACGATCAAATCGTAGACTGTTTGAGACATTACTCCCATGGAGGAAAGTGCGCATGGTGACTGTTGTAATCAATCCCGATGCAATTTCTGTGTTTCATCAACACTCTGATGGTCAACAGATTACAGAATGCCTCCAGTTGTGCATCGGAAACTACTATTGGTCTTCCAGGGAACGATCAAAGCGTAGAGTGTATGAGACATTACTTTCATGAAGGAAAGTGAGCATGGTGACGGTTGTATTCAATCCCGATGCAATTTCTGTGTTTCATCAACACTCTGATAGTCCACAGATAACAGAATGCCTCCAGATGAGCATCTGAAACTACTACTGGTCTTCCAGGGAACGATCAAATCGTAAACTCTTCGAGACATTTCTCCCATGGAGGAAAGTGCGCATGGTGACTGTTGTATTCAATTCCGATGCAATTTCTGTGTTTCAACATTCTGATAGTCCACAGATTACAGAATGCCTCCAGATGTGCATCGGAAACTACTACTGGTCTTCCAGGGAACGGATAAAGCGTAGACTGTTTGAGACATTACTCCCATGGAGGAAAGTGCGCATGGTGACTGTTGTATTCAATCCCGATGAATTTTCTGTGTTTCATCAACACTCTGATGGTCCACAGATTACAGAATGCCTCCAGATGTGAATCGGAAACTACTACTGGTCTTCCAAGGGACGATCAAAGCGTAAACTCTTTGAGACATACTCCCATGGAGAAAAGTGCGCATGGTGACTGTTGTATTCAATCCCGATGCATTTTCTGTGTTTCATCAACACTCTGGCAGTCCACAGATTACAGAGTGCCACGAGGTGTTTATCGCAAACTACTACTGGTCTTCCATTGAACGATGAAAACGTAGACTGTTTTAGACATTACTCCCATGGAGGAAAGTGAGCATGGTGACTGTTGTATTCAATCCCGCTGCAATTTCTGTGTTTCATCAACACTCTGATAGTCCACAGATAACAGAATGCCTCCAGATGTGCATCGGAAACTACTACTGGTCTTCCAGGGAACGGTCAAAGCGTAAACTCTTTGAAACATTACTCCCATGGAGGAAAGTGCGCATGGTGACTGTTATATTCAATCCCGAAGCAATTTCTGTGTTTCATCAACATTCTGATAGTCCACAGATTACAGAATGCCTCCAGATGTGCATCGGAAACTACTACTGGTCTTCCAGGGAACGGATGAAGCGTAGACTGTTTGAGACATACTCCCATCGAGGAAAGTGCGCATGGTGACTGTTGTATTCAATCCCGATGCATTTTCTGTGTTTCATCAACACTCTGATGGTCCACAGATTACAGAATGCCTCCAGATGTGCATCGGAAACTACTACTGGTTTTTTAAGGGACGATCAAAGCGTAAACTCTTTGAGACATTACTCCCATGTAGGAAAGTGCGCATGGTGACTGTTGTATTCAATCCCGATGCTTTTTCTGTGTTTCATCAACACTCTGACAGTCCACAGATTACAGAATGCCACGAGGTGTTTATCGGAAACTACTAATGGTCTTCCAGGGAACGATGAAAGCGTAGACTGTTTCAGACATTACTCCCATGGAGGAAAGTGCGGGTGGTGACTGTTGTATTCAATCCCAATGCAATTTCTGTGTTTCATCAACACTCTGATACTCCACAGATTACAGAATGCCTCCAAATGTGCATCGGAAACTACTACTGGTCTTCCTGGGAACGATCAAATCGTAGACAGTTTGAGACATTACTCCCATGGAAGAAAGTGCGCATTGTGACTGCTGTATTCAATCCCGATGCAATTTCTGTGTTTCATCAACACTCTGATAGTCCACAGATAACAGAATGCCTCCAGATGTGCATCGGAAACTACTACTGGTCTTCCAGGGAACGATCAAAGCGTAAACTCTTTGAGACATTACTCCCATGGAGGAAAGTGCGCATGGTGACTGTTGTATTCAATCCCGATGCAATTTCTGTGTTTCATCAACATTCTAATAGTCCACAGATTACAGAATGCCTCCAGATGTGCATCGGAAACTACTACTGGTCTTCCAGGGAACGGATAAAGCGTAGACTGTTTGAGACATTACTCCCATTGAGGAAAGTGCGCATGGTGACTGTTGTATTCAATCCCGATGCAATTTCTGTGTTTCATCAACACTCTGATAGTCTACACATTACAGAATGCGATCAGGTGTGCATCGGAAACTACTACTGGTCTTCCAGGGAACGATCAAAGCATAGATGGTTTGAGACATTACTCCCGTGGAGGAGAGTGCGCATGGTGACTGTTGTATTCAATCCCGATGCAATTTCTGTGTTTCATCAACACTCTGATAGTCCACAGATAACAGAATGCCTCCAGATGTGCATCGGAACCTACTACTGGTCTTCCTGGGAACGATCAAATCGTAGACTGTTTGAGACATTACTCCCATGGAAAAAAGTGCGCATGGTGCCTGTTGTATTCAATCCGGATGCAATTTCCGTGATTCATCAACACTCGGATAGTCCACAGATTACAGAATTCCTCCAGATGTGCATCGGAAACTACTACTGGTCTTCCAGGGAACGATCAAAACGTAGAGTGTTTGAGACATTACTTTAATGAAGGAAAGTGTGCATGGTGACTGTTGTATTCAATCCCGATGCAATTTCTGTGTTTCATCAACACTCTGATAGTCCACAGATAACAGAATGCCTCCAGATGTGCATCGGAAACTACTACTGGTCTTCCAGGGAACGATCAAAGCGTAAACTCTTTGAGACATTACTCCCATGGAGGAAAGTGATCATGGTGACTGTTGTATTCAATCGCGATGCAATTTCTGTGTTTCATCAACACATTTGATAGTCCACAGATTACAGAATGCCTCCAGATGTGCATCGGAAACTACTACTGGTCTTCCAGGGAACGATCAAAGCGTAGACTGTTAGAGAAATTACACCCATGGAGGAAAGTGCGAATGGTGACTGTTGTATTCAATCCCGATGCATTTTCTGTGTTTCATCAGCACTCTGATAGTCCACAAATTACAGAATGCCTCCAGATGTTCATCGGAAACTACTACCGGTCTTCCAGGAAACGATCAAAGCGTAGACTGTTTGAGACATTACTTTTATGGAGGAATGTGCGCATGGTGACTGTTGTATTCAATCCCGATGCAATTTTTGTGTTTCATCAACACTCTGATAGTCCACAGATAACAGAATGGCTCCAGATGTGCATCGGTAACTACTACTGGTCTTCCAGGTTATGATCAAAGCGTAGACGTTTAGAGACATTACTCCCATGGAGGAAAGTGGGCATGGTGACTGTTGTATTCAATCCCGATACAATTTCCGTCTTTCATCAACACTCTGATACTCCACAGATTACAGAATAACTCCAAATGTGTATCGGAAACTACTACTGGTCTTCCTGGGAATGATCAATACGTAGACTGTTTGAGACATTACTCCCATGGAGGAAAGTGCGCATGGTGACTGTTGTAATCAATCCCGATGCGATTTCTGTGTTTCATCAACACTCTGATAGTCCACAGATTACAGACTGCCTCCAGTTGTGCATCGGAAACTACTATTGGTCTTCCAGGGAACGATCAAAGCGTAGAGTGTTTGAGACATTACTTTCACTAAGGTAAGTGAGTATGGTGACTTTTGTATTCAATCCCGATGCAATTTCTGTGTTTCATCAACACTCTGATGGTCCACATACAACAGAATGCCTCCAGATGTGCATCGGAAACTACTACTGGTCTTCCAAGGGACGATCAAAGAGTAAACTCTTTGAGACATTACTCCCATGGAGGAAAGTGCGCATGATGACTGTTGTATTCAATCCCGATGCATTTTCTTTGTTTCATCAACACTCTGACAGTCCACAGATTACAGAATGCCACGAGGTGTTTATCGGAAACTACTACTGGTCTTCCAGGGAACGATGAAAGCGTAGACTGTTTCAGACATTACTCCCATGGAGGATAGTGCGGATGGCGACTGTTGTATTCAATCCCAATGCAATTTCTGTGTTTCATCAACACTCTGATAGTCCACAGATTACAGAATGCCACCAGATGTGCATCGGAAACTACTACTGGTCTTCCAGGGAACGATCAAAGCGTAGACTGTTAGAGACATTACTCCCATGGAGGAAAGTGGGCATGGTGACTGTTGTATTCAATCCCGATGAATTTTCTGTGTTTCATCAACACTCTGATGGTCCACAGATTACAGAATGCCTCCAGATGTGAATCGGAAACTACTACTGGTCTTCCAAGGGACGATCAAAGCGTAAACTCTTTGAGACATTACTCCCATGGAGAAAAGTGCGCATGGTGACTGTTGTATTCAATCCCGATGCATTTTCTGTGTTTCATCAACACTCTGACAGTCCACAGATTACAGAGGGCCACGAGGTGTTTATCGCAAACTACTACTGGTCTTCCAGGGAACGATGAAAACGTAGACTGTTTTAGACATTACTCCCGAGGAGGAAAGTGAGCATGGTGACTGTTGTATTCAATCCCGCTGCAATTTCTGTGTTTCATCAACACTCTGATAGTCCACAGATAACAGAATGCCTCCAGATGTGCATCGGAAACTACTACTGGTCTTCCAGGGAACGGATGAAGCGTACACTGTTTGAGACATTACTCCCATCGAGGAAAGTGCGCATGGTGACTGTTGTATTCGATCCCGATGCATTTTCTGTGTTTCATCAACACTCTGATGGTCCACAGATTACAGAATGCCTCCAGATGTGCATCGGAAACTACTACTGGTTTTTTAAGGGACGATCAAAGCGTAAACTATTTGAGACATTACTCCCATGTAGGAAAGTGCGCATGGTGACTGTTGTACTCAATCCCGATGCTTTTTCTGTGTTTCATCAACACTCTGACAGTCCACAGATTACAGAATGCCACGAGGTGTTTATCGGAAACTACTAATGGTCTTCCAGGGAACGATGAAAGCGTAGACTGTTTCAGACATTACCCCCATGGAGGAAAGTGCGGGTGGTGACTGTTGTATTCAATCCCAATGCAATTTCTGTGTTTCATCAACACTCTGATACTCCACAGATTACAGAATGCCTCCAAATGTGCATCGGAAACTACTACTGGTCTTCCTGGGAACGATCAAATCGTAGACAGTTTGAGACATTACTCCCATGGAAGAAAGTGCGCATTGTGACTGCTGTATTCAATCCCGATGCAATTTCTGTGTTTCATCAACACTCTGATAGTCCACAGATAACAGAATGCCTCCAGATGTGCATCGGAAACTACTACTGGTCTTCCAGGGAACGATCAAAGCGTAAACTCTTTGAGACATTACTCCCATGGAGGAAAGTGCGCATGGTGACTGTTGTATTCAATCCCGATGCAATTTCTGTGTTTCATCAACTTCCTAATAGTCCACAGATTACAGAATGCCTCCAGATGTGCATCGGAAACTACTACTGGTCTTCCAGGGAACGGATAAAGCGTAGACTGTTTGAGACATTACTCCCATTGAGGAAAGTGCGCATGGTGACTGTTGTATTCAATCCCGATGCAATTTCTGTGTTTCATCAACACTCTGATAGTCTACACATTACAGAATGCGATCAGGTGTGCATCGGAAACTACTACTGGTCTTCCAGGGAACGATCAAATCATAGATGGTTTGAGACATTACTCCCGTGGAGGAGAGTGCGCATGGTGACTATTGTATTCAATCCCGATGCAATTTCTGTGTTTCATCAACACTCTGATAGTCCACAGATAACAGAATGCCTCCAGATGTGCATCGGAACCTACTACTGGTCTTCCTGGGAACGATCAAATCGTAGACTGTTTGAGACATTACTCCCATGGAAGAAAGTGCGCATGGTGACTGTTGTATTCAATCCGGATGCAATTTCCGTGATTCATCAACACTCGGATAGTCCACAGATTACAGAATTCCTCCAGATGTGCATCGGAAACTACTACTGGTCTTCCAGGGAACGATCAAAACGTAGAGTGTTTGAGACATTACTTTAATGAAGGAAAGTGTGCATGGTGACTGTTGTATTCAATCCCGATGCAATTTCTGTGTTTCATCAACACTCTGATAGTCCACAGATAACAGAATGCCTCCAGATGTGCATCGGAAACTACTAATGGTCTTCCAGGGAACGATCAAAGCGTAAACACTTTGAGACATTACTCCCATGGAGGAAAGTGATCATGGTGACTGTTGTATTCAATCGCGATGCAATTTCTGTGTTTCATCAACATTTTGATAGTCCACAGATTACAGAATGCCTCCAGATGTGCATCGGAAACTACTACTGGTCTTCCAGGGAACGATCAAAGCGTAGACTGTTAGAGAAATTACACCCATGGAGGAAAGTGCGAATGGTGACTGTTGTATTCAATCCCGATGCATTTTCTGTGTTTCATCAGCACTCTGATAGTCCACAAATTACAGAATGCCTCCAGATGTTCATCGGAAACTACTACCGGTCTTCCAGGAAACGATCAAAGCGTAGACTGTTTGAGACATTACTTATATGGAGGAATGTGCGCATGGTGACTGTTGTATTCAATCCCGATGCAATTTCCGTGATTCATCAACACTCGGATAGTCCACAGATTACAGAATGCCTCCAGATGTGCATCGGAAACTACTACTGGTCTTCCAGGGAACGATCAAAGCGTAAACACTTTGAGACATTACTCCCATGGAGGAAAGTGCGCATGGTGACTGTTGTATTCAATCCCGATGCAATTTCTGTGTTTCATCAATATTTTGATAGTCCACAGATTACAGAATGCCTCCAGATGTGCATCGGAAACTACTACTGGTCTTCCAGGGAACGATCAAAGCGTAGACTGTTAGAGAAATTACACCCATGGAGGAAAGTGCGAATGGTGACTGTTGTATTCAATCCCGATGCCATTACTGTGTTTCATCAACACTTTGATGGTCTACACATTACAGAATGCCACCAGATGTGCATCGGAAACTACTACTGGTCTTCCAGGGAACGATCAAATCGTAGATTGTTTGAGACATAACTCCCGTGGAGGAAAGTGCGCATAGTGACTGTTGTATTCAATCCCGATGCATTTTCTGTGTTTCATCAGCACTCTGATAGTCCACGAATTACAGAATGCCTCCAGATGTTCATCGGAAACTACTACCGGTCTTCCAGGAAACGATCAAAGTGTAGACTGTTTGAGACATTACTTTTATGGAGGAATGTGCGCATGGTGACTGTTGTATTCAATCCCGATGCAATTTCTGTGTTTCATCAACACTCTGATAGTCCACAGATTACAGAATGGCTCCAGATGTGCATCGGTAACTACTACTGGTCTTCCAGGTTATGATCAAAGCGTAGACGTTTAGAGACATTACTTCCATGGAGGAAAGTGCGCATGGTGACTGTTGTATTCAATCCCAATACAATTTCTGTGTTTCATCAACACTCTGATACTCCACAGATTACAGAATGCCTCCAAATGTGTATCGGAAACTACTACTGGTCTTCCTGGGAACGATCAAATCGTAGACTGTTTGAGACATTACTCCCATGGAGGAAAGTGCGCATGGTGACTGTTGTAATCAATCCCGATGCAATTTCTGTGTTTCATGAACACTCTGATAGTCCACAGATTACAGAATGCCTCCAGTTGTGCATCGGAAACTACTATTGGTCTTCCAGGGAACGATCAAAGCGTAGAGTGTTTGAGACATTACTTTCATGAAGGAAAGTGAGCATGGTGACTGTTGTATTCAATCCCGATGCAATTTCTGTGTTTCATCAACACTCTGATGGTCCACATACAACAGAATGCCTCCAGATGTGCATCGGAAACTACTACTGGTCTTCCAAGGGACGATCAAATCGCAAACTCTTTGAGACATTACTCCCATGGAGGAAAGTGCGCATGGTGACTGTTGTATTCAATCCCGATGCATTTTCTGTGTTTCATCAACACTCTGACAGTCCACAGATTACAGAATGCCAAGATTCGTTTATCGGAAACTACTACTGGTCTTCCAGGGAACGATGAAAGCGTAGACTGTTTCAGACATTACTCCCATTGAGGATAGTGCGGATGGCGACTGTTGTATTCAATCCCAATGCAATTTCTGTGATTCATCAACACTCTGATAGTCCACAGATTACAGAATGCCACCAGATGTGCATCGGAAACTGCTACTGGTCTTCCAAGGGACGATCAAAGCGTAGACTGTTTGAGACATAACTCCCGTGGAGGAAAGTGCGCCTGGAGACTGTTGCATTCAATCCCGATGCAATTTCTGTGTTTCATCAACACTCTGATAGTCGACAGATTACAGAATGCCACCAGATGTGCATCGGAAACTACTACTGGTCTTCCAGGGAACGATCAAAGCGTAGACTCTTAGAGACATTACTCCCATGGAGGAAAGAGCGCATGGTGACTGTTGTATTCAATCCCGATGCAATTACTGTGTTTCATCAACACTCTGATAGTCTACACATTACAGAATGCGACCAGATGTGCATCGGAAACTACTACTGGTCTTCCAGGGAACGATCAAAGCGTAGATTGTTTGAGATATTACTCCCGTACAGGAAAGTGCGCATGGTGACTCTTGTATTCAATCCCAATGCAATTTCTGTGTTTCATCAACACTCTGATAGTCCATAGATAACAGAATGCCTCCAGATGTGCATCGGAAACTACTACTGGTCTTCCAGGGAACGATCAAAGCGTAAACTCTTTGAGACATTACTGCCATGGAGGAAAGTGCGCGTGGTGACTGTTGTATTCAATCCCGATGCAATTTCTGTGTTTCATCAACATTCTGATAGTCCACAGATTACAGAATGCCTCCAGATGTGCATCGGAAGCTACTACTGGTCTTCCAGGGAACGATGAAAGCGTAGACTGCTTGAGACATTACTTTTATGGAGTATTGTGCGCATGGTGACTGTTGTATTCAATATCGATGCAATTTCTGTGTTTCATCAACACTCTGATTGTCCACAGATTACAGAATACCTCCAGATGTGCATCGCAAACTACTACTGGTCTTCCAGGGAACGATCAAAACATATACTCTTTGAGACATTACTCCCATGGAGGAAATTGCGCATCGTGACTGTTGTATTCAATCCCGATGCATTTTCTGTCTTTCATCAAGACTCTGATAGTCCACAGGTTACAGAATGACTCCAGATGTGCATCGGAACCTACTACTGGTCTTCGTGGGAACGATCAAAGCGTAGACTGTTTGAGACATTATTCCCATGGAGGAAAGTGCGCATGGTGATTGTTGTATTCAATCCAGATGCATTATCCGTGTTTCATCAACACTCTGATAGTCCACATTACAGAATGCCTCCAGATGTGCATCGGAAACAACTACTGGTCTTCCAGGGAACGATCAAAGCGTAGACTGTTTAAGACATTACTCCCATGGAGGAAAGTGCGCATGGTCACTGTTGTATTCAATCCCGAAGCAATTTCTGTGTTTCATCAACACTCTGATGGTCCACAGATTACAGAATGCCTCCAGATGTCCATCGGGAACTACTACTGGTCTTCCAGGGAACCATCAAAGCGTAGACTGCTTGAGACATTACTTTTATGGAGTAATGTGCGCATGGTGACTGCTGTATTCAATATCGATGCAATTTCTGTGTTTAATCAACACTCTGATAATCCACAGATTTTAGAATGCCTCCAGATGTGCATCGGAAACTGCTACTGGTCTTCCAGGGAACGATCGAAGCGTAAACTCGTTGAGACATTACTCCCATGGAGGAAAGTGCGCATGGTGACTGTTGTATTCAATCCCGATACATTTTCTGTTTTTCATCAACACTCTGACAGTCCACAGATTACAGAATGCCACGAGGTGTGGATCGGAAACTACTACTGGTCGTCCAGGGAACGATGAAAACGTAGACTGTTTCAGACATTACTCCCATGGAGGAAAGTGCGGATGGTGACTGTTGTATTCAATCCCAATGCAATTTCTGTGTTTCATCAACACTCTGATAGTCTACATATTACAGAATGCCACCAGATGAGCATCGGAAACTACTGCTGGTCTTCCAGGGAACGATCAAAGCGTAGACTGTTTGAGACATTACTTTTATGGAGGAATGTGCGCAAGGTGACTGTTGTATTCAATCCCGATGCAATTTCTGTGTTTCATCAACACTCTGATAGTCTACATATTACAGAATGCCTCCAGATGTGCATCGGAAACTGGTACTGGTCTTCCATGGAACGATCAAAGCGTAAACTCTTTGAGACATTACTCCCATGGAGGGAAGTGCGCATGGTGACTGTTGTATTCAATCCCGATGCATTTTCTGTGTTTCATCATCACTCTGATAGTCCACCGATTACAGAATGCCAAGAGATGTGGATCGGAAACTACTACTGGTCTTCCGGGGAACGATGGAGGCGTAGCCTGTTTCAGACATTACTCCCATGGAGGAAAGGGCGAATGGTGACTGTTGTATTCAATCCCGATGCAAATACTGTGTTTCATCAACACTTTGATGGTCTACACGTTACAGAATGCCACCAGATGTGCATCGGAAACTACTACTTGTCTTCCAGGGAACGATCAAATCGTAGAATGTTTGAGACATAACTCCCGTGGAGGAAGGTGCCCATGGTGACTGTTGTATTCAATCCCGATGCATTTTCTGTGTTTCATCAGCACTCTGATAGTCCACAAATTACAGAATGCCTCCAGACGTTCATCGGAAACTACTACCGCTCTTCCAGGAAACGATCAAAGCGTAGACAGTTTGAGACATTACTTTTATGGAGGAATGTGCGCATGGTGACTGTTGTATTCAATCCCGATGCAATTTCTGTGTTTCATCAACACTCTGATAGTCCACAGATTACGGAATGCCTCCAGATGTGCATCGGTAACTACTACTGGTCTTCCAGGTTATGATCAAAGCGTACACGGTTAGAGACATTACTCCCATGGAGGAAAGTGCGCATGGTGACTGTTGTATTCAATCCCGATACAATTTCTGTGTTTCATCAACACTCTGATAGTCCACAGATTACAGAATGCCTCCAGATGTGCATCGGTAACTACTACTGGTCTTCCAGGGAACGATCAAAGCATAGACTGTTTGAGACATTACTCCCATGGAGGAAAGTGCGCATGGTGACTGTTGTAATCAATCCCGATTCAATTTCTGTGCTTCATCAACACTCTGATACTCCACAGATTACAGAATGCCTCCAAATGTGCATCGGAAACTACTACTGGTCTTCCTGGGAACGATCAAATCGTAGACTGTTTGAGACATTACTCCCATGGAGGAAAGTGCGCATGGTGACTGTTGTAATCAATCCCGATGCAATTTCTGTGTTTCATCAACACTCTGATAGTCCACGGATTACAGAATGCCTCCAGATGTGCATCGGAAACTACTATTGGTCTTCCAGGGAACGATCGAAGCGTAGATTGTTTGAGACATTACTTTCATGAAGGAAAGTGAGCATGGTGACTGTTGTATTCAATCCCGATGCAATTTCTGTGTTTCATCAACACTCTGATAGTCCACAGATAACAGAATGCCTCCAGATGTGCATCGGAAACTACTACTGGTCTTCCAGGGAACGATCAAAGCTTAGACTGTTAGAGACATTACTCCCATGGAGGAAAGTGCGCATGGTGACTGTTGTATTCAATCCTGATGCAATTACTGTGTTTCATCAACACTCTGATAGTCTACACATTACAGAATGCGACCAGATGTGCATCGGAAACTACTACTGGTCTTCCAGGGTACGATCAAAGCGTAGATTGTTTGATATATTACTCCCGTACAGGAAAGTGCGCATGGTTACTATTGTATTGAATCCCGATGCAATTTCTGTGTTTCATCAACACTCTGATAGTCCATAGATAGCAGAATGCCTCCAGATGTGCATCGAAACTACTACTGGTCTTCCAGGGAACGATCAAAGCGTAGACTGTTAGAGAAATAACACCCATGGAGGAAAGTGCGAATGGTGACTGTTGTATTCAATCCCGATGCAATTACTGTGTTTCATCAACACTTTGATGGTCTACACGTTACAGAATGCCACCTGATGTGCATCGGAAACTACTACTGGTCTTCCAGGGAACGATCAAATCGTAGAATGTTTGAGACATAACTCCCGTGGAGGAAAGTGCGCATGGTGACTGTTGTATTCAATCCCGATGCTTTTTCTGTGTTTCATCAGCACTTGATAGTCCACAAATTACAGAATGCCTCCAGATGTTCATCGGAAACTACTACCGCTCTTCCAGGAAACGATCAAAGCGTAGACAGTTTGAAACATTACTTTTATGGAGGAATGTGCGCATGGTGACTGTTGTATTCAATCCCGATGCAATTTCTGTGTTTCATCAACACTCTGATAGTCCACAGATTACGGAATGCCTCCAGATGTGCATCGGTAACTACTACTGGTCTTCCAGGTTATGATCAAAGCGTAGACGGTTAGAGACATTACCCCCATGGAGGAAAGTGCGCATGGTGACTGTTGTATTCAATCCCAATGCAATTTCTGTGTTTCATCAACACTCTGATAGTCCACAGATTACAGAATGCCACCAGATGTGCATCGGAAACTACTGCTGGTCTTCCAGGGAACGATCAAAGCGTAGAATGTTTGAGACATTACTTTTATGGAGGAATGTGCGCATGGTGACTGTTCTATTCAATCCTGATGCAATTTCTGTGTTTCATCAACACTCTGATAGTCTACATATTACAGAATGCCTCCTGATGTGCATCGGAAACTGGTACTGGTCTTCCAGGGAACGATTAAAACGTAAACTCTTTGAGACATTACTCCCATGGAGGGAAGTGCGCATGGTGACTGTTGTATTCAATCCCGATGCATTTTCTGTGTTTCATCAACACTCTGATAGTCCACAGATTACAGAATGCCAAGAGATGTGGATCGGAAACTACTACTGGTCTTCCGGGGAACGATGGAGGCATAGACTGTTTCAGACATTACTCCCATGGAGGAAAGTGCGGATGGTGACTGTTGTAATCAATACCAATGCAATTACTGTGTTTCATCAAAACTCTGATAGTCCACAGATTAGAGAATGCCACCAGATGTGCATCGGAAACTACTACTGGTCTTCCAGGGAACGATCAAAGCGTAGACTGTTTGAGACACTACTTTTATGGAGGAATGTGCGTACGATGACTGTTGTATTCAATCCCGAAGCAATTACTGTGTTTCATCAGCACTCTGATAGTCCACAGATTAGAGAATACCTCCAGATGTGCATCGCAAACTACTACTGGTCTTCCAGGAAACGATCAAAACATATACACTTTGAGACATTACTCCCATGGAGGAAATTGCGCATCGTGACTGTTGTATTCAATCCCGATGCATTTTCTGTCTTTCATCAAGACTCTGATAGTCCACAGGTTACAGAATGACTCCAGATGTGCATCGGAACCTACTACTGGTCTTCGTGGGAACGATCAAAGCGTAGACTGTTTGAGACATTATTCCCATGGAGGAAAGTGCGCATGGTGATTGTTGTATTCAATCCAGATAAATTTTCCGTGTTTCATCAACACTCTGATAGTCCACAGATTACAGAATGCCTCCAGATGTGCATCGGAAACAACTACTGGTCTTCCAGGGAACGATCAAAGCGTAGACTGTTTAAGACATTACTCCCATGGAGGAAAGTGCACATGGTGACTGTTGTATTCAATCCCGAAGCAATTTCTGTGTTTCATCAACACTCTGATGGTCCACAGATTACAGAATGCCTCCAGATGTCCATCGGGAACTACTACTGGTCTTCCAGGGAACCATCAAAGCGTAGACTGCTTGAGACATTACTTTTATGGAGTAATATGCGCATGGTGACTGTTGTATTCAATATCGATGCAATTTCTGTGTTTCATCAACACTCTGATAGTCCACATATTTTAGAATGCCTCCAGATGTGCATCGGAAACTGCTACTGGTCTTCCAGGGAACGATCGAAGCGTAAACTCGTCGAGACATTACTCCCATGGAGGAAAGTGCGCATGGTGACTGTTGTATTCAATCCCGATACATTTTCTGTGTTTCATCAACACTCTGACAGTCCACAGATTACAGAATGCCACGAGGTGTGGATCGGAAACTACTACTGGTCTTCCAGGGAACGATGAAAACGTAGACTGTTTCAGACATTACTCCCATGGAGGAAAGTGCGGATGGTGACTGTTGTATTCAATCCCAATGCAATTTCTGTGTTTCATCAACACTCTGATAGTCCACAGATTACAGAATGCCACCAGATGAGCATCGGAAACTACTGCTGGTCTTCCAGGGAACGATCAAAGCGTAAACTCTTTGAGACATTACTCCCATGGAGGGAAGTGCGCATGGTGACTGTTGTATTCAATCCCGATGCATTTTCTGTGTTTCATCAACACTCTGATAGTCCACCGATTACAGAATGCCAAGAGATGTGGATCGGAAACTACTACTGGTCTTCCGGGGAACGATGGAGGCGTAGACTGTTTCAGACATTACTCCCATGGAGGAAAGTGCGGATGGTGACTGTTGTATTCAATACCAATGCAATTACTGTGTTTCATCAAAACTCTGATAGTCCACAGATTACAGAATGCCACCAGATGTGCATCGGAAACTACTACTGGTCTTCCAGGGAACGATCAAAGCGTAGACTGTTTGGGACATTACTCCCATGGAGGAAAGTGCGCATGGTGATTGTTGTATTCAATCCTGATGCAATTTCTGTGTGTCATCAACACTCTGATATTCCACAGATTACAGAATGCCTCCAGATGTGCATCGGAAACTACTACTGGTCTTCCAGGGAACGATCAAAACGTAAACTCTTTGAGACAATACTCCCATGGAGGCAATTGCGCATCGTGACTGTTGTATTCAATCCCGATGCATTTTCTCTCTTTCATCAACACTCTGATAGTCCACAGGTTACAGAATGACTCAACATGTGCATCGGAACCTACTACTGGTCTTCGTGGGAACGATCAAAGCGTAGACTGTTAGAGAAATTACACCCATGGAGGAAAGTGCGAATGGTGACTGTTGTATTCAATCCCGATGCAATTTCTGTGTTTCATCAACACTCTGATGGTCCACATACAACAGAATGCCTCCAGATGTGCATCGGAAACTATTACTGGTCTTCCAACGGACGATCAAAGCGTAAACTCTTTGAGACATTACTCCCATGGAGGAAAGTGCGCATAGTGACTGTTGTATTCAATCCCGATGCATTTTCTGTGTTTCATCAGCACTCTGATCGTCCACAAATTACAGAATGCCTCCAGATGTTCATCGGAAACTACTACCGGTCTTCCAGGAAACGATCAATGCGTAGACTGTTTGAGACATTACTTTTATGGAGGAATGTGCGCATGGTGACTGTTGTATTCAATCCCAATGCATTTTCTGTGTTTCATCAGCACTCTGATAGTCCACAAATTACAGAATGCCTCCAGATGTTCATCGGAAACTACTACCGCTCTTCCAGGAAACGATCAAAGCGTAGACAGTTTGAGACATTACTTTTACGAAGGAATGGGCGCATGGTGACTGTTGTATTCAATCCCGATGCAATTTCTGTGTTTCATCAACACTCTGATAGTCCACAGATTACGGAATGCCTCCAGATGTGCATCGGTAACTACTACTGGTCTTCCAGGTTATGATCAAAGCGTAGACGGTTAGAGACATTACTCCCATGGAGGAAAGTGCGCATGGTGACTGTTGTATTCAATCCCGATACAATTTCTGTGTTTCATCAACACTCTGATAGTCCACAGATTACAGAATGCCTCCAGATGTGCATCGGTAACTACTACTGGTCTTCCATGGAACGATCAAAGCATAGACTGTTTGAGACATTACTCCCATGAAGGAAAGTGCGCATGGTGACTGTTGTAATTAATCCCGATGCAATTTCTGTGTTTCATCAACACTCTGATACTCCACAGATTACAGAATAACTCCAAATGTGCATCGGAAACTACTACTGGTCTTCCTGGGAACGATCAAATCGTAGACTGTTTGAGACATTGCTCCCATGGAGGAAAGTGCGCATGGTGACTGTTGTAATCAATCCCGATGCAATTTCTGTGTTTCATCAACACTCTGATAGTCCACGGATTACAGAATGTCTCCAGATGTGCATCGGAAACTACTATTGGTCCTCCAGGGAACGAACGAAGCGTAGATTGTTTGAGACATTACTTTCATGAAGGAAAGTGAGCATGGTGACTGTTGTATTCAATCCCGATGCAATTTCTGTGTTTCATCAACACTCTGATAGTCCACAGATAACAGAATGCCAACAGATGTGCATCGGAAACTACTACTGGTCTTCCAAGGGACGATCAAAGCGTAGACTGTTTCAGACATAACTCCCGTGGAGGAAAGTCCGCCTAGAGACTGTTGTATTGAATCCCGATGCAATTTCTGTGTTTCATCAACACTCTGATAGTCCATAGATAACAGAATGCCTCCAGATGTGCATCGAAACTACTACTGGTCTTCCAGGGAACGATCATAGCGTAAACTCTTTGAGACATTACTGCCATGGAGGAAAGTACGCATGGTGACTGTTGTATTCAATCCCGATGCAATTTCTCTGTATCATCAACATTCTGAAAGTCCACAGATTACAGAATCTCTCCAGATGTGCATCGGAAACTACTACTGGTCTTCCAGGGAACGATCAAAGCGAAGACTGATTCAGACATTACTCCCATAGAGGAAAGTGCGCCTTGTGACTGTTGTATTCAATCCCGATGCAATTTCTGTGTTTCATCAACACTCTGATCGTCCACAGATTACAGAATGCCTCCAGATGTGCATCGGGAACTACTACTGGTCTTCCAGGGAACGATCAAAGCGTAGACTGCTTGAGACATTACTTTTATGGAGTAATGTGCGCATGGTGACTGTTGTATTCAATATCGATGCAATTTCTGTGTTTCATCAACATTCTGATAGTCCACAGATTTCAGAATGCCTCCAGATGTGCATCGGAAGCTGCTACTGGTCTTCCAGGGAACGATCAAAGCGTAAACTCGTTGAGACATTACTCCCATGGAGGAAAGTGAGCATGGTGACTGTCTTTTTCAATCCCGATGCATTTTCTGTGTTTCATCAACACTCTGACAGTCCACAGATTACAGAATGCCACGAGGTGTGGATCGGAAACTACTACTGGTCTTCCAGGGAACGATGAAAGCGTAGACTGTTTCAGACATTACTCCCATGGAGGAAAGTCTGGATGGTGACTGTTGTATTCAATCCCAATGCAATTTCTGTGTTTCATCAACACTCTGATAGTCCACATATTACAGAATGCCACCAGATGTGCATCGGAAACTACTGCTGGTCTTCCAGGGAACGATCAAAGCGTAGAATGTTTGAGACATTACTTTTATGGAGGAATGTGCGCATCGTGACTGTTGTATTCAATCCCGATGCATTTTCTGTCTTTCATCAACACTCTGATAGTCCACGGGTTACAGAATGACTCCAGATGTGCATCGGAACCAACTACTGGTCTTCGTGGGAACGATCAAAACGTAGACTGTTTGAGACATTATTCCCATGGAGGAAAGTGCGCATGGTGATTGTTGTATTCAATCCCGATGCATTTTCCATGTTTCATCAACACTCTGATAGTCCACAGATTACAGAATGCCTCCAGATGTGCATCGGAAACAACTACTGGTCTTCCAGGGAACGATCAAAGCGTAGACTGTTTAAGACATTACTCCCATGGAGGAGAGTGCGCATGGTGACTGTTGTATTCAATCCCGATGCAATTTCTGTGTTTCATCAACACTGTGATGGTCCACAGATTACAGAATGCCTCCAGATGTGCATCGGGAACTACTACTGGTCTTCCAGGGAACCATCAAAGCGTAGACTGCTTGAGACATTACTTTTATGGAGTAATGTGCGCATGATGACTGTTGTATTCAATATCGATGCAATTTCTGTGTTTCATCAACACTCTGATCGTCCACAGATTTTAGAATGCTTCCAGATGTGCATCGGAAACTGCTACTGGTCTTCCAGGGAACGATCGAAGCGTAAACTCGTTGAGACATTACTCCCATGGAGGAAAGTGCGCATGGTGACTGTTGTAATCAATCCCGATACAATTTCTGTGTTTCATCAACACTCTGACAGTCCACAGATTACAGAATGCTACGAGGTGTGGATCGGAAACTACTACTGGTCTTCCAGGGAACGATGAAAACGTAGACTGTTTCAGACATTACCCCCATGGAGGAAAGTGCGGATGGTGACTGTTGTATTCAATCCCCATGCAATTTCTGTGTTTCATCAACACTCTGATAGTCCACAGATTACAGAATGCCACCAGATGAGCATCGGAAACTACTGCTGGTCTTCCAAAAACGATCAAATCGTAGACTGTTTGAGACATTACTTTTATGGAGGAATGTGCGCAAGGTGACTGTTGTATTCAATCCCGATGCAATTTCTGTGTTTCATCAACACTCTGATAGTCTACATATTACAGAATGCCTCCAGATGTGCATCGGAAGCTACTACTGGTCTTCCAGGGAAAGATCAAATCGTAGACTCTTTGAGACATAACTCCCATGGAGGAAACTGCGCATTGTGACTGTTGTATTCACTACCAATGCAATTACTGTGTTTCATCAAAACTCTGATAGTCCACAGATTACAGAATGCCACCAGATGTGCATCGGAAACTACTACTGGTCTTCCAGGGAACGATCAAAGCATAGACTATTTCGGAAATTATTCCCATGGAGGAAAGTGCGCATGGTGATTGTTGTATTCAATCCTGATGCAATTTCTGTGTGTCATCAACACTCTGATATTCCACAGATTACAGAATGCCTCCAGATGTGCATCGGAAACTACTACTGGTCTTCCAGGGAACGATCAAAACGTAAACTCTTTGAGACATTACTCCCATGGAGGCAATTGCGCATCGTGACTGTTGTATTCAATCCCGATGCATTTTCTGTCCTTCATCAACACTCTGATAGTCCACAGGTTACAGAATGGCTCAAGATGTGCATCGGAACCTACTACTTGTCTTCGTGGGAACGATCAAAGCGTAGACTGTTTGAGACATTATTCCCATCGAGGTAAGTGCGCATGGTGACTCTTGTATTCAATCCCGAGGCAATTTCTGTGTTTCATTAACAATTTGATAGTCCACCGATATCAGAATGCCACCAGACGTGCATCGGAAACTACTACTGGTCTTCCAAAGAACGATCAAAGTTTAGGCTCTTTCAGACATTACTCCCATGGAGGAAAGTGCGCATGGTGACTGTTGTATTCAATCCCGATGGAATTTCTGTGTTTCATCAACACTATGATACTCCACAGATTACAGAATGCCTCCAGATGTGCATCGGAAACTACTACTGGTCTTCCAGGGAACGATCAAAGCGTAGACTGTTTGAGACATTACTGCCATGGAGGAAAGTGCGCATGGTGACTGTTGTATTCAATCCCGATGCAATTTCAGTGTTTCATCAACACTCTGATAGTCCACAGATTACAGAATACCTCCAGATGTGCATCGGAAACTACTACTGGCCTTCCAGGGAACGATCAAAGCGTAGACTGTTAGAGACATTAAAAACATGGAGGAAAGTGCGCATGGTGACTGTTGTATTCAATCCCGATGCAATTACTGTGTTTCATCAACACTTTGATAGTCTACACATTACAGAATGCCACCAGATGTGCATCGGAAACTACTACTGGTCTTCCAGGGAACGATCAAATCGTAGATTGTTTGAGACATAACTCCCGTCAAGGAAAGTGCGCATGTTGACAGTTGTATTCAATCCCGATGCAATTTCTGTGTTTCATCAGCACTCTGATAGTCTACACATTACAGAATGCGACCAGATGTGCATCTGAAACTACTACTGGTCTTCCAGGGAACGATCAAAGCGTAGATGGTTTGAGACATTACTCCCGTGGAGGAAAGTGCGCATAGTGACTGTTGTATTCAATCCCGATGCAATTTCTGTGTTTCATCAACACTCTGATACTCCACAGATAACAGAATGCCTCCAGATGTGCATCGGAAACTACAACTGGTCTTCCAGGGAGAGATCAAAGCGTAAACTCTTTGAGACATTACTCCCATGGAGGAAAGTGCGCATGGTGACTGTTGTATTCCATCCCGATGCAATTTCTGTGTTTCATCAACATTCTAATAGTCCACAGATTACAGAATGCCTCCAGATGTGCATCGGAAACTACTACTGGTCTTCCTGGGAACGGATAAAGCGTAGACTGTTTGAGACATTACTCCCAAGGAGGAAAGTGCGCATGGCGACTGTTGTATTCAATCCCGATGCAATTTCTGTGTTTCATCAACACTCCGATAGTCCACAGATTACAGAATGCCTCCAGATGTGCATCGGGATCTACTACTAGACTTCTGGGGAACGATCAAAGCGTAGACAGTTTGAGACAATACTCCCATTGAGGAAATTGCGCATCGTGACTGTTGTATTCAATCCCGATGCATTTTCTGTCTTTCATCAACACACTGATAGTCCACAGGTTACAGAATGCTTCCAGATGTGCATCGGAACCTACTGCTGGTCTTCCTGGGAACGATCAAAGCGTAGACTGTTTGAGACATTATTGCAAAGGAGGAAAGTGCGCATGGTGACTGTTGTATTCAATAAAGAGGCAATTTCTGTGTTTCATCAACACTTTGATAGTCCACAGATTACAGAATACCACCAGACGTGCATTGGAAACTACTACTTGTCTTCCAAAGAACGATCAAAATTTAGACTGTTTGAGACATTACTGCCATGGAGGAAAGTGCGCATGGTGACTGTTGTATTCAATCCCGATGCAATTTCTGTGTTTCATCAACACTCTGATAGTCCACAGATAACAGAATGCCTCCAGATGTGCATCGGAAACTACTACTTGTCACCCAGGGAAAGATCAAAACGTAAACTCTTTGAGACATTACTCCCATGGAGGAAAGTGCGCATGGTGACTGTTGTATTAAATCCCGATGCAATTTCTGTCTTTCATCAACATTCTGATAGTCCACAGTTTACAGAATGCCTAAAGATGTGCATCGGAAACTACTACTGGTCTTCCAGGGAACGATCAAATCTTAGATTGTTTGAGACATAACTCCCGTGGAGGAAAGTGCGCATGGTGACTGTTGTATTCAATCCCGATGCATTTTCTGTGTTTCATCAGCACTCTGATAGTCCACAAATTACAGAATGCCTCCAGATGTTCATCGGAAACTACTACCGGTCTTCCAGGAAACGATCAAAGCGTAGACAGTTTGAGACATTACTTTTATGGAGGAATGTGCGCATGGTGACTGTTGTATTCAATCCCGATGCAATTTCTGTGTTTCATCAACACTCTGATAGTCCACAGATTACAGAATGCCTCCAGATGTGCAACGGTAACTACTACTGGTCTTCCAGGGAACGATCAAAGCGTAGACTGTTAGAGACATTACACCCATGGAGGAAAGTGCGAATGGTGACTGTTGTATTCAATCCCAATGCAATTTCTGTGTTTCATCAACATCCTGATAGTCCACAGATTACAGAATGCCACCAGATGTGCATCGGAAACTACTACTGGTCTTCCAAGGGACGATCAAAGCGTAGACTGTTTGAGACATAACTCCCGTGGAGGAAAGTGCGCATGGAAACTGTTGTATTCAATCCCGATGCAATTTCTGTGTTTCATAAACACTCTGATAGTCCACAGATTACAGAATGCCTTCAGATGTGCATCGGAAACTACTACTGGTCTTCCAGGGAACGATCAAAGCGTAGACTGTTAGAGACATTACTTCCATCGAGGAAAGTGCGAATGGTGACTGTTGTATTCAATCCCAATGCAATTTCTGTGTTTCATCAACACTCTGATAGTCCACAGATTACAGAATGCCACCAGATGTGCATCGGAAACTACTACTGGTCTTCCAAGGAACGATCAAAGCGTAGACTGTTTGAGACATAACTCCCGTGGAGGAAAGTGCGCATGGAAACTGTTGTATTCAATCCCGATGCAATTTCTGTGTTTCATCAACACTCTGATAGTCCATAGATAACAGAATGCCTCCAGATGTGCATCTAAAACTACTACTGGTCTTCCAGGGAACGATCAAAGCGTAAACTCTTTGAGACATTACTGCCATGGAGGAAACTGCGCATGGTGACTGTTGTATTCAATCCCGGTGCAATTTCTCTGTTTCATCAACATTCTTATAGTCCACAGATTACAGAATGCCTCCAGATGTGCATCGGAAACTACTACTGGTCTTCCAGGGAACGATCAAAGCGTAGACTGTTTAAGACATTACTCCCATGGAGGAAAGTGCGCATGGTGACTGTTGTATTATATCCCGATGCAATTTCTGTGTTTCATCAACACTCTGATGGTCCACAGATTACAGAATGCCTCCAGATGTGCATCGGGAACTACTACAGGTCTTCCAGGGAACGATCAAAGCGTAGACTGCTTGAGACATTACTTTTATGGAGTAATGTGCGCATGGTGACGGTTGTATTCAATATCGGTGCAATTTCTGTGATTCATCAACACCCTGATATGATACAGATTTCAGAATGCCTCCAGATGTGCATCGGAAACTGCTACTGGTCTTCCAGGGAACGATCAAAGCGTAAACTCGTTAAGACATTACTCCCATGGAGGAAAGTGCGCATGGTGACTGTTGTATTCAATCCCGATGCGTTTTCTGTGTTTCATCAACACTCTGACAGTCCACAAATTACAGAATGCCACGAGGTGTTTATCAGAAACTACTACTGGTCTTCCAGGGGACGATGAAAGCGTAGACTGTTTCAGACATTACTCCCATGGAGGATAGTGCGCATGGTGACGGTTGTATTCAATCCCGATGCAATTACTGTGTTTCATCAACACTCTGATAGTCTACACATTACAGAATGCGACCAGATGTGCATCGGAAACTACTACTGGTCTTCCAGGGAACGATCAAAGCGTAGACTGTTAGAGACATTACTCCAATGGAGGAAAGAGCGCATGGTCACTGTTGTATTCAATCCCGATGCAATTACTGTGTTTCATCAACACTCTGATAGTCCATAGATAACAGAATGCCTCCAGATGTGCATCGGAAACTACTACTGGTATTCCAGGGAACGATCAAAGCGTAAACTCTTTGAGACATTACTGCCATGGAGGAAAGTGCGCATGGTGACTGTTGTATTCAATCCCGATGCAATTTCTGTGTTTCATCAACACTCTGATAGTCCACAGATAACAGAATGCCTCCAGATGTGCATCGGAAACTACTACAGGTCTTCCAGGGAACGATCAAAGCGTAAACTCTTTGAGACATTACTCTAATGGAGGAAAGTGCGCATGGTGACTGTTGTATTAAATCCCTATGCAATTTCTGTCTTTCATCAACATTCTGATAGTCCACAGATTACAGAATGGCTAAAGATGTGCATCGGAAACTACTACTGGTCTTCCAGGGAACGATCAAATCTTACATTGTTTGAGACATAACTCCCGTGGAGGAAAGTGCGCATGGTGACTGTTCTATTCAATCCCGATGCATTTTCTGTGTTTCATCAGCACTCTGATAGTCCACAAATTACAGAATGCCTCCAGATGTTCAACGGAAACTACTACCGGTCTTCCAGGAAACGATCAAAGCGTAGACAATTAATTTTATATGATCATTCCACTTCAAATCGTTCCGCACGCATACTCCCAGATATTTTACAGAAGTAACTGCTACCAGTGTTTGTTCCGCTGTCATATAATCATACAATAAAGGATCCTTCTTTCTATGTATTTGCAATACACACACCTTTAGTTACAGGCCAAATCCAACAACTCGTCGCAAGAAGGGCCATAAAGCTATAACAAACAGAAGTTTCAATCAGGAGTATCAAATAGTCAATGATAACAAACTACGATTTCAAGTACCAGATTAATACTGCAAAATACTAGCTTGATGCTTACAGAGACCTTCAGATCACATACACAGTCCCAAAACGGGTCACTGAAATGCGTAAAGGAACCATATTGCCAGCTCAAAACGCGCAGAATTAACAATTATTAAGTGCAGTACTTACTGAACAGTCTTCATACATAATTTTAAATAAATGCTAAGAACGCCAATAGCTCCAGCACTCTACGTAGGCAGCAGATAATATATCCCTCCTGCTCGTGGCTGTCAACAAATTGTTCAATACATCTCGGCGTATTTAGCACACCACAACTGACCGACGCACTTCATAACCAGGTTGCACGCAACTAGAGCCGCTCCTTGCCCGCTGACCTCGCCCGCATTGACGGTCAACGTTGCAGGAAAGCGCGTGCGCCCATAGCCCAACGGACAGCGTTTTCAATTCGCTGCAATCGCCAGAAGCCGAGTATTCAGGCACACCCCTCCAGCTCCGTGGTCCACTCACCACTCACTATTCACACAGCCTTAGAGGGAACTCACAACCAAGCGAAGATGATACGACGAGGGCCAGATCGATGGAACGCGCGCACACGTAGCGCCAGGGGGATCGCGCAAACGCCGTCATAGAAGCGGCCACGGCTCAGTGGCAGAGACATGAAGATATTATAGTCAATAAAATCTTTCCGGGTTTGTGAGCGCAATGTTGTTATTATTATTATTATTACAGGATTAATCAATACAAAATTATGGAGTAATGTGCGCATGGTGACGGTTGTATTCAATATGGGTGCAATTTCTGTGATTCATCAACACCCTGATATTATACAGATTTCAGAATGCCTCCAGATGTGCATCGGAAACTGCTACTGGTCTTCCAGGGAACGATCAAAGCGTAAACTCGTTAAGACATTACTCCCATGGAGGAAAGTGCGCATGTTGTATTCAATCCCGATGCGTTTTCTGTGTTTCATCAACACTCTGACAGTCCACAAATTACAGAATGCCAAGAGGTGTTTATCAGAAACTACTACTGGTCTTCCAGGGAACGATGAAAGCGTAGACTGTTTCAGACATTACTCCCATGGAGGATAGTGCGGATGGTGACTGTTGTATTCAATCCCAATGCAATATCTGTAATACATCAACACTCTGATAGTCCACAGATTACAGAATGCCACCAGATGTGCATCGGAAACTACTACTGGTCTTCCAAGGGACGATCAAAGCGTAGACTGTTTGAGACATAACTCCCGTGGAGGAAAGTGCGCATGGAAACTGTTGTATTCAATCCCGATGCAATTTCTGTGTTTCATCAACACTCTGATAGTCCACAGATTACAGAATGCCACCAGATGTGCATCGGAAACTACTACTGGTCTTCCAGGGAACGATCAAAGCGTAGACTGTTAGAGACATTACTCCCATGGAGGAAAATGCGCATGGTGACGGTTGTATTCAATCCCGATGCAATTACTGCGTTTCATCAACACTCTGATAGTCTACACATTACAGAATGCGACCAGATGTGCATCGGAAACTACTACTGGTCTTCCAGGGAACGATCAAAGCGTAGACTGTTAGAGACATTACTCCAATGGAGGAAAGAGCGCATGGTCACTGTTGTATTCAATCCCGATGCAATTACTGTGTTTCATCAACACTCTGATAGTCCATAGATAACAGAATGCCTCCAGATGTGCATCGGAAACTACTACTGGTATTCCAGGGAACGATCAAAGCGTAAACTCTTTGAGACATTACTGCCATGGAGGAAAGTGCGCATGGTGACTGTTGTATTCAATCCCGATGCAATTTCTGTGTATCATCAACACTCTGATAGTCCACAGATTACAGAATGCCTCCAGATGTGCAACGGTAACTACTACTGGTCTTCCAGGGAACGATCAAAGCGTAGGCTGTTAGAGACATTACACCCATGGAGGAAAGTGCGAATGGTGACTGTTGTATTCAATCCCGATGAAATTTCTGTCTTTCATCAACACTCTGATAGTCCACATATTACAGAATGCCACCAGATGTGCATCGGAAACTACTACTGGTCTTCCAGGGAACGATCAAACCGTAGACTGTTTGGGACATTTCTCCCATGGAGGAAAGTGCGCATGGTGACTGTTGTATTCAATCCCGATGCAATTTCTGTGTTTCATCAACACTCTGATGGTCCACAGATTACAGAATGCCTCCAGATGTGCATCGGGAACTACTACACGTCTTATAGGGAACGATCAAAGCGTAGACTGCTTGAGACATTACTTTTATGGAGTAATGTGCGCATGGTGACTGTTGTATTCTATATCGATGCAATTTCTGTGTTTCATCAACACTCTGATATTCCACAGATTTCAGAATGCCTCCAGATGTGCATCGGAAGCTGCTACTGGTCTTCCAGGGAACGATCAAAGCGTAAACTCGTTGATACATTACTCCCATGGAGGAAAGTGCTCATTGTGACTGTTGTATTCAATCCCGATGCATTTTCTGTGTTTCATCAACACTCTGACAGTCCACAGATTACAGAATGCCACGAAGTGTGGATCGGAAACCACTACTGGTCTTCCAGGGAACGATGAAAGCGTAGACTGTTTCAGACATTACTCCCATGGTGGAAAGTGCGGGTGGTCATTGTTGTATTCACTCCCAATGCAATTTCTGTGTTTCATCATCACTCTGATAGTCCACAGATTACAGAATGCCACCAGATGTGCATCGGAAACTACTGCTGGTCTTCCAGGGAACGATCAAAGCGTAGACTGTTTGAGACATTACTTTTATGGAGGAATGTGCGCATGGTGACTGTTGTATTCAATCCCGAAGCAATTACTGAGTTTCATCAGCACTCTGATAGTCCACAGATTACAGAATGCCTCCAGATATGCATCGGAGACTACTACTGGTCTTCCAGGGAACGATCAAAGCGTAGACTGTTAGAGACATTACTCCAATGGAGGAAAGAGCGCATGGTCACTGTTGTATTCAATCCCGATGCAATTACTGTGTTTCATCAACACTCTGATAGTCTACCCATTACAGAATGCGACCAGATGTGCATCGGAAACTACTACTGGTCTTCCAGGGAACGATCAAAGCGTAGACTGTTAGAGACATTACTCCAATGGAGGAAAGAGCGCATGGTCACTGTTGTATTCAATCCCGATGCAATTACTGTGCTTCATCAACACTCTGATAGTCCATAGATAACAGAATGCCTCCAGATGTGCATCGGAAACTACTACTGGTATTCCAGGGAACGATCAAAGCGTAAACTATTTGAGACCTTACTGCCATGGAGGAAAGTGCGCATGGTGACTGTTGTATTCAATCCCGGTGCAATTTCTGTGTTTCATCAACATTCTGATAGTCCACAGATTACAGAATGCCTCCAGATGTGCATCGGAAACTACTACTGAACTTCCAGGGAACGATCAAATCGTAGACTGTTTAAGACATTACTCCCATGGACGAAAGTGCGCATGGTGACTGTTGTATTCAATCCCGATGCAGTTTCTGTGTTTCATCAACACTCTGATGGTCCACAGATTACAGAATGCCTCCAGATGTGCATCGGGAACTACTACAGGTCTTCCAGGGAACGATCAAAGCGTAGACTGCTTGAGACATTACTTTTATGGAGTAATGTGCGCATGGTGACTGTTGTATTCTATATCGATGCAATTTCTGTGTTTCATCAACACTCTGATAGTCCACAGATTTCAGAATGCCTCCAGATGTGCATCGGAAGCTGCTACTGGTCTTCCAGGGAACGATCAAAGCGTAAACTCGTTGATACATTACTCCCATGGAGGAAAGTGCTCATTGTGACTGTTGTATTCAATCCCGATGCATTTTCTGTGCTTCATCAACACTCTGACAGTCCACAGAATACAGAATGCCACGAAGTGTGGATCGGAAACTACAACTGGTCTTCCAGGGAACGATGAAAGCGTAGACTGTTTCAGACATTACTCCCATGGAGGAAAGTGCGGGTGGTCATTGTTGTATTCACTCCCAATGCAATTTCTGTGTTTCATCATCACTCTGATAGTCCACAGATTACAGAATGCTACCAGATGTGCATCGGAAACTACTGCTGGTCTTCCAGGGAACGATCAAAGCGTAGACTGTTTGAGACATTACTTTTATGGAGGAATGTGCGCATGGTGACTGTTGTATTCAATCCCGAAGCAATTACTGAGTTTCATCAGCACTCTGATAGTCCACAGATTACAGAATGCCTCCAGATATGCATCGGAGACTACTACTGGTCTTCCAGGGAACGATCAAAGCGTAGACTGTTTGAGACATAACTCCCGTGGAGGAAAGTGCGCATGGAAACTGTTGTATTCAATCCCGATGCAATTTCTGTGTTTCATCAACACTCTGATAGTCCACAGATTACAGAATGCCACCAGATGTGCATCGGAAACTACTACTGGTCTTCCAAGGGACGATCAAAGCGTAGACTGTTTGAGACATAACTCCCGTGGAGGAAAGTGCGCATGGAAACTGTTGTATTCAATCCCGATGCAATTTCTGTGTTTCATCAACACTCTGATAGTCCACAGATTACAGAATGCCACCAGATGTGCATCGGAAACTACTACTGGTCTTCCAGGGAACGAACAAAGCGTAGACTGTTAGAGACATTACTCCCATGGAGGAAAGTGCGCATGGTGACGGTTGTATTCAATCCCGATGCAATTACTGTGTTTCATCAACACTCTGATAGTCTACACATTACAGAATGCGACCAGATGTGCATCGGAAACCACTACTGGTCTTCCAGGGAACGATCAAAGCGTAGATTGTTTGAGACATTACTCCCTTACAGGAAAGTTCGCATGGTGACTGTTGTATTCAATCCCGATGGAATTTCTGTGTTTCATCAACACTCTGATAGTCTACACATTACAGAATGCGACGAGATGTGCATCGGAAACTACTACTGGTCTTCCAGGGAACGATCAAAGCGTAGATTGTTTGAGACATTACTCCCGTACAGGAAGGTGCGCATGGTGACTGTTGTATTCAATCCCGATGCATTTTCTGTGTTTCATCAACACTCTGATGGTCCACAGATGACAGAATGCCTCCAGATGTGCATCGGTAACTAGTACTGGTCTTCCAAGTGACGATCAAAGTGTAAAACTCTTTGAGACATTACTCCCATGGAGGAATGTGAGCATGGTGACTGTTGTATTCAATCCCGATGCGTTTTCTGTGTTTCATCAACACCCTGACAGTCCACAGATTACAGAATGCCACGAGGTGTTTATCGGAAACTACTACTGGTCTTCCAGGGAACGATGAAAGCGTAGACTGTTTCAGACATTACTCCCATGGAGGATAGTGCGGATGGGGACTGTTGTATTCAATCCCAATGCAATTTCTGTGTTTCATCAACACTCTGATAGTCCACAGATTACAGATTGCCACCAGATGTGCATCGGAAACTACTACTGGTCTTCCAAGGGACGATCAAAGCGTAGACTGTTTGAGACATAACTCCCGTGGAGGAAAGTGCGCATGGAAACTGTTGTATTCAATCCCGATGCAATATCTGTGTTTCATCAACACTCTGATAGTCCACAGATTACAGAATGCCACCAGATGTGCATCGGAAACTACTACTGGTCTTCCAGGGAACGAACAAAGCGTAGACTGTTAGACACATTACTCCCATGGAGGAAAGTGCGCATGGTGACGGTTGTATTCAATCCCGATGCAATTACTGTGTTTCATCAACACTCTGATAGTCTACACATTACAGAATGCGACCAGATGTGCATCGGAAACCACTACTGGTCTGCCAGGGAACGATCAAAGCGTAGATTGTTTGAGACATTACTCCCGTACAGGAAAGTGCGCATGGTGACTGTTGTATTAAATCCCGATGGAATTTCTGTGTTTCATCAACACTCTGATAGTCCATAGATAACAGAATGCCTCCAGATGTGCATCGGGAACTACTACTGGTCTTCTAGGGAACGATCAAAGCGTAGACTGTTTAAGACATTACTCCCATGTAGGAAAGTGCGCATATTGACTGTTGTATTCAATCCCGATGCAATTTCTGTGTTTCATCAACACTCTGATGGTCCACAGATTACAGAATGCCTCCAGATGTGCATCGGGAACTACTACTGGTCTTCTAGGGAACGATCAAAGCGTAGACTGCTTGAGACATTACTTTTATGGAGGAATGTGCGCATGGTG
Organism: Schistocerca gregaria; assembly: GCF_023897955.1. Taxonomy (NCBI): domain Eukaryota; kingdom Metazoa; phylum Arthropoda; class Insecta; order Orthoptera; family Acrididae; genus Schistocerca; species Schistocerca gregaria. Next base: position 2,275,914 of record NW_026061699.1, read on the forward strand.
ACTGTTGTATTCAATAACGATGCAATTTCTGTGTTTCATCAACACTCTGATAGTCCACAGATTTCAGAATGCCTCCAGATGTGCATCGGAAATTGCTACTGGTCTTCCAGGGAACGATCAAAGCGTAAACTCGTTGAGACATTACTCCCATGGAGGAAAGTGCGCATGGTGACTGTTGTATTCAATCCCAATGCAATTTCTGTGTTACATCAACAATCTGATAGTCCACAGATTACAGAATGCCACCAGATGTGCATCGGAAACTACTACTGGTTTTCCAAGGGACGATCAAAGCGTAGACTGTTTGAGACATAACTCCTGTGGAAGAAAGTGCGCATGGAGACTGTTGTATTCAATCCCGATGCAATTTCTGTGTTTCATCAACACTCTGATAGTCCACAGATTACAGAATGCCACCAGATGTGCATCGGAAACTACTACTGGTCTTCCAGGGAACGATCAAAGCGTAGACTGTAAGAGACATTACTCCCATGGAGGAAAGTGCGCATGGTGACTGTTGTATCCAATCCCGATGCAATTACTGTGTTTCATCAACACTCTGATAGTCTACACATTACAGAATGCGACCAGATGTGCATCGGAAACTACTACTGGTCTTCCAGGGAACGATCAAAGCGTAGATTGTTTGAGACATTACTCCCGTACAGGAAAATGCGCATGGTGACTGTTGTATTGAATCCCGATGCAATTTCTGTGTTTCATCAACACTCTGATGGGCCACAGATTACAGAATGCCTCCAGATGTGCATCGGGAACTACTACTGGTCTTCCAGGGAACGATCAAAGCGTAGACTGCTTGAGACATTACCTTTATGGAGTATGTGCGGATGGTGACTGTTGTATTCAATATCGATGCAATTTCTGTGTTTCATCAACACTCTGATATTCCACAGATTTCAGAATGCCTCCAGATGTGCATCGGAAACTGCTACTGGTCTTCCAGGGAACGATCAAAGCGTAAACTCATTGGGAAATTACTCCCATGGAGGAAAGTGCGCATGGTGACTGTTGTATTCAATCCCAATGCATTTTCTGTGTTTCATCAACACTCTGACAGTCCACAGATTACAGAATGCCACGAGGTGTGGATCGGAAACTACTACTGGTCTTCCAGGGCACGATGAAAGCGTAGACTGTTTCAGACATTACTCCCATGGAGGAAAGTGCGGATGGTGACTGTTGTATTCAATCCCAATGCAATTTCTGTGTTTCATCAACACTCTAATAGTCCACAGATTACAGAATGCCACCAGATGTGCATCGGAAACTACTGCTGGTCTTCCAGGGAACGATCAAAGCGTAGACTGTTTGAGACATTACTTTTATGGAGGAATGTGCGCATGGTGACTGTTGTATTCAATCCCGATGCAATTTCTGTGTTTCATCAACACTCTGATAGTCTACATATTACAGAATGCCTCAAGATGTGCATCGGAGACTGGTACTGGTCTTGCAGGGAACGATCAAAGCGTAAACTCTTTGAGACATTACGCCCATGGATGGAAGTGCGCATGGTGACTGTTGTATTCAATCCCAATGCAATTTCTGTGTTTCATCAAAACTCTGATAGTCCACAGATTAAAGAATGCCACCAGATGTGCATCGGAAACTACTACTGGTCTTCCAGGGAACGATCAAAGCGTAGATTGTTTGAGACATTACTCCCGTACAGGAAAGTGCGCATGGTGACTGTTGTATTAAATCCCGATGGAATTTCTGTGTTTCATCAACACTCTGATAGTCCATAGATAACAGAATGCCTCCAGATGTGCATCGGGAACTACTACTGGTCTTCTAGGGAACGATCAAAGCGTAGACTGTTTAAGACATTACTCCCATGTAGGAAAGTGCGCATATTGACTGTTGTATTCAATCCCGATGCAATTTCTGTGTTTCATCAACACTCTGATGGTCCACAGATTACAGAATGCCTCCAGATGTGCATCGGGAACTACTACTGGTCTTCTAGGGAACGATCAAAGCGTAGACTGCTTGAGACATTACTTTTATGGAGGAATGTGCGCATGGTGACTGTTGTATTCAATATCGATGCAATTTCTGTGTTTCATCAACACTCTGATAGTCCACAGATTTCAGAATGCTTCCAGATGTGCAACGGAAACTGCTACTGGTCTTCCAGGGAACGATCAAAGCGTAAACTCGTTGAGACATTACTCCCATGGAGGAAAGTGCGCATGGTGACTGTTGTATTCACTCCCGATGCATTTTCTGTGTTTCATCAACACTCTGATAGTCCACAGATTACAGAATGCCACCAGATGTGCATCGGAAACTACTGCTGGTCTTCCAGGGAACGATCAAAGCGTAGACTGTTTGAGACATTACTTTTATGGAGGAATGTGCGCATGGTGACTGTTGAATTCTATCCCGATGCAATTTCTGTGTTTCATCAACACTCTGATAGTCTACATATTACAGAATGCCTCCAGATGTGCATCGGAGACTGGTACTGGTCTTCCAGTGAACGATCAAAGCGTAAACTCTTAGAGACATTACTCCCATGGAGGGAAGAGCGCATGGTGACTGTTGTATTCAATCCCGATGCATTTTCTGTGTTTCATCTACACTCTGATAGTCCACAGATTACAGAATGCCAAGAGATGTGGATCGGAAACTACTACTGGTCTTCCAGGGAACGATGGATGCGTAGACTGTTTCAGACATTACTCCCATGGAGGAAAGTGCGGATGGTGACTGTTGTATTCAATACCAATGCAATTACTGTGTTTCATCAAAACTCTGATAGTCCACAGATTACAGAATGCCACCAGATGTGCATCGGAAACTACTACTGGTCTTCCAGGGAACGATCAAAGCGTAGACTGTTTGAGACACTACTTTTATGGAGGAATGTGCGCATGATGACTGTTGTATTCAATCCCGAAGCAATTACTGTGTTTCATCAGCACTCTGATAGTCCACAGATTACAGAATGCCTCCAGATATGCATCGGAGACTACTACTGGTCTTCCAGGGAACGATCAAAGCGTAGACTGTTTGAGACATACCTCCCATGGAGGAAAGTGCGCATGGTGACTGTTGTATTCAATCCCGATGCAATTTCTGTGTATTTCATCAACACTCTGATAGTCCACAGATTACATAATGCCACCAGATGTGCATCGGAAACTACTACTGGTCTTCCAGGGAACGATCAAAGCATAGACTGTTAGAGACATAACCCTCGTGGAGGAAATTTGCGCATGGAGACTGTTGTATTCAATCCCGATGCAATTTCTGTGTTTCATCAACATTCTGATAGGCCACATATTACAGAATGCCTCCAGATGTGCATCGGAAACTACTACTGGTCTTCCAGGGAACGATCAAAGCGTAGACTGTTTAAGACATTACTCCCATGGAGGAAAGTGCGCATGGTGACTGTTGTATTCAATCCCGATGCAATTTCTGTGTTTCATCAACACTCTGATGGGCCACAGATTACAGAATGCCTCCAGATGTGCATCGGGAACTACTACTGGTCTTCCAGGGAACGATCAAAGCGTAGACTGCTTGAGACATTACTTTTATGGAGTAATGTGCGCATGGTGACTGTTGTATTCAATATGGATGCAATTTCTGTGTTTCATCAACACTCTGATATTCCACAGATTTCAGAATGCCTCCAGATGTGCAACGGAAACTTCTACAGGTCTTCCAGGGAACGATCAAAGCGTAAACTCGTTGAGACATTACTCCCATGGAGGAAAGTGCGCATGGTGACTGTTGTATTCACTCCCGATGCATTTTCTGTGTTTCATCAACACTCTGATAGTCCACAGATTACAGAATGCCACCAGATGTGCATCGGAAACTACTGCTTGTCTTCCAGGGAACGATCAAAGCGTAGACTGTTTGAGACATTACTTTTATGGAGGAATGTGCGCATGGTGACTGTTGAATTCTATCCCGATGCAATTTCTGTGTTTCATCAACACTCTGATAGTCTACATATTACAGAATGCCTCCAGATGTGCATCGGAAACTGGTACAGGTCTTCCAGGGAACGATCAAAGCGTAAACTCTTAGAGACATTACTCCCATGGAGGGAAGTGCGCATGGTGACTGTTGTATTCAATCCCGATGCATTTTCTGTGTTTCATCAACACTCTGATAGTCCACAGATTACAGAATGCCAAGAGATGTGGATCGGAAACTACTACTGGTCTTCCAGGGAACGATGGAAGCGTAGACTGTTTCAGACATTACTCCCATTTAGGAAAGTGCGGATGGTGACTGTTGTATTCAATACCAATGCAATTACTGTGTTTCATCAAAACTCTGATAGTCCACAGATTACAGAATGCCACCAGATGTGCATCGGAAACTACTACTGGTCTTCCAGGGAACGATCAAAGCGTAGACTGTTTGAGACACTACTTTTATGGAGGAATGTGCGCATGATGACTGTTGTATTCAATCCTGAAGCAATTACTGTGTTTCATCAGCACTCTGATAGTCCACAGATTACAGAATGCCTCCAGATATGCATCGGAGACTACTACTGGTCTTCCAGGGAACGATCAAAGCGTAGACTGTTTGAGACATACCTCCCATGGAGGAAAGTGCGCATGGTGACTGTTGTATTCAATCCCGATGCAATTTCTGTGTTTCATCAACACTCTGATAGTCCACAGATTACATAATGCCACCAGATGTGCATCGGAAACTACTACTGGTCTTCCAGGGAACGATCAAAGCATAGACTGTTAGAGACATAACTCTCGTGGAGGAAATTTGCGCATGGAGACTGTTGTATTCAATCCCGATGCAATTTCTGTGTTTCATCAACACTCTGATAGTCCACAGACTACAGAATGCCAACAGATGTGCATCGGAAACTACTACTGTTCTTCCAGGGAACGATCAAAGCGTAGACTGTTTAAGACATTACTCCCATATAGGAAAGTGCTCATGGTGACTGTTGTATTCAATCCCGATGCAATTACTGTGTTTCATCAAAACTCTGATAGTCTACACATTACAGCATGCGACCAGATGTGCATCGGAAACTACTACTGGTCTTCCAAGGGACGATCAAAGCGTAGACTGTTTGAGACATAACTCCCGTGGAGGAAAGTGCGCATGGAAACTGTTGTATTCAATCCCGATGCAATATCTGTGTTTCATCAACACTCTGATAGTCCACAGATTACAGAATGCCACCAGATGTGCATCGGAAACTACTACTGGTCTTCCAGGGAACGAACAAAGCGTAGACTGTTAGACACATTACTCCCATGGAGGAAAGTGCGCATGGTGACGGTTGTATTCAATCCCGATGCAATTACTGTGTTTCATCAACACTCTGATAGTCTACACATTACAGAATGCGACCAGATGTGCATCGGAAACCACTACTGGTCTTCCAGGGAACGATCAAAGCGTAGATTGTTTGAGACATTACTCCCGTACAGGAAAGTGCGCATGGTGACTGTTGTATTAAATCCCGATGGAATTTCTGTGTTTCATCAACACTCTGATAGTCCATAGATAACAGAATGCCTCCAGATGTGCATCGGGAACTACTACTGGTCTTCTAGGGAACGATCAAAGCGTAGACTGTTTAAGACATTACTCCCATGTAGGAAAGTGCGCATATTGACTGTTGTATTCAATCCCGATGCAATTTCTGTGTTTCATCAACACTCTGATGGTCCACAGATTACAGAATGCCTCCAGATGTGCATCGGGAACTACTACTGGTCTTCTAGGGAACGATCAAAGCGTAGACTGCTTGAGACATTACTTTTATGGAGGAATGTGCGCATGGTGACTGTTGTATTCAATAACGATGCAATTTCTGTGTTTCATCAACACTCTGATAGTCCACAGATTTCAGAATGCCTCCAGATGTGCATCGGAAATTGCTACTGGTCTTCCAGGGAACGATCAAAGCGTAAACTCGTTGAGACATTACTCCCATGGAGGAAAGTGCGCATGGTGACTGTTGTATTCAATCCCAATGCAATTTCTGTGTTTCATCAACAATCTGATAGTCCACAGATTACAGAATGCCACCAGATGTGCATCGGAAACTACTACTGGTTTTCCAAGGGACGATCAAAGCGTAGACTGTTTGAGACATAACTCCTGTGGAAGAAAGTGCGCATGGAGACTGTTGTATTCAATCCCGATGCAATTTCTGTGTTTCATCAACACTCTGATAGTCCACAGATTACAGAATGCCACCAGATGTGCATCGGAAACTACTACTGGTCTTCCAGGGAACGATCAAAGCGTAGACTGTAAGAGACATTACTCCCATGGAGGAAAGTGCGCATGGTGACTGTTGTATCCAATCCCGATGCAATTACTGTGTTTCATCAACACTCTGATAGTCTACACATTACAGAATGCGACCAGATGTGCATCGGAAACTACTACTGGTCTTCCAGGGAACGATCAAAGCGTAGATTGTTTGAGACATTACTCCCGTACAGGAAAATGCGCATGGTGACTGTTGTATTGAATCCCGATGCAATTTCTGTGTTTCATCAACACTCTGATGGGCCACAGATTACAGAATGCCTCCAGATGTGCATCGGGAACTACTACTGGTCTTCCAGGGAACGATCAAAGCGTAGACTGCTTGAGACATTACCTTTATGGAGTATGTGCGGATGGTGACTGTTGTATTCAATATCGATGCAATTTCTGTGTTTCATCAACACTCTGATATTCCACAGATTTCAGAATGCCTCCAGATGTGCATCGGAAACTGCTACTGGTCTTCCAGGGAACGATCAAAGCGTAAACTCATTGGGAAATTACTCCCATGGAGGAAAGTGCGCATGGTGACTGTTGTATTCAATCCCAATGCATTTTCTGTGTTTCATCAACACTCTGACAGTCCACAGATTACAGAATGCCACGAGGTGTGGATCGGAAACTACTACTGGTCTTCCAGGGCACGATGAAAGCGTAGACTGTTTCAGACATTACTCCCATGGAGGAAAGTGCGGATGGTGACTGTTGTATTCAATCCCAATGCAATTTCTGTGTTTCATCAACACTCTAATAGTCCACAGATTACAGAATGCCACCAGATGTGCATCGGAAACTACTGCTGGTCTTCCAGGGAACGATCAAAGCGTAGACTGTTTGAGACATTACTTTTATGGAGGAATGTGCGCATGGTGACTGTTGTATTCAATCCCGATGCAATTTCTGTGTTTCATCAACACTCTGATAGTCTACATATTACAGAATGCCTCAAGATGTGCATCGGAGACTGGTACTGGTCTTGCAGGGAACGATCAAAGCGTAAACTCTTTGAGACATTACGCCCATGGATGGAAGTGCGCATGGTGACTGTTGTATTCAATCCCAATGCAATTTCTGTGTTTCATCAAAACTCTGATAGTCCACAGATTAAAGAATGCCACCAGATGTGCATCGGAAACTACTACTGGTCTTCCAGGGAACGATCAAAGCGTAGATTGTTTGAGACATTACTCCCGTACAGGAAAGTGCGCATGGTGACTGTTGTATTAAATCCCGATGGAATTTCTGTGTTTCATCAACACTCTGATAGTCCATAGATAACAGAATGCCTCCAGATGTGCATCGGGAACTACTACTGGTCTTCTAGGGAACGATCAAAGCGTAGACTGTTTAAGACATTACTCCCATGTAGGAAAGTGCGCATATTGACTGTTGTATTCAATCCCGATGCAATTTCTGTGTTTCATCAACACTCTGATGGTCCACAGATTACAGAATGCCTCCAGATGTGCATCGATAACTACTACTGGTCTTCTAGGGAACGATCAAAGCGTAGACTGCTTGAGACATTACTTTTATGGAGGAATGTGCGCATGGTGACTGTTGTATTCAATATCGATGCAATTTCTGTGTTTCATCAACACTCTGATAGTCCACAGATTTCAGAATGCTTCCAGATGTGCAACGGAAACTGCTACTGGTCTTCCAGGGAACGATCAAAGCGTAAACTCGTTGAGACATTACTCCCATGGAGGAAAGTGCGCATGGTGACTGTTGTATTCACTCCCGATGCATTTTCTGTGTTTCATCAACACTCTGATAGTCCACAGATTACAGAATGCCACCAGATGTGCATCGGAAACTACTGCTGGTCTTCCAGGGAACGATCAAAGCGTAGACTGTTTGAGACATTACTTTTATGGAGGAATGTGCGCATGGTGACTGTTGAATTCTATCCCGATGCAATTTCTGTGTTTCATCAACACTCTGATAGTCTACATATTACAGAATGCCTCCAGATGTGCATCGGAAACTGGTACTGGTCTTCCAGTGAACGATCAAAGCGTAAACTCTTAGAGACATTACTCCCATGGAGGGAAGAGCGCATGGTGACTGTTGTATTCAATCCCGATGCATTTTCTGTGTTTCATCTACACTCTGATAGTCCACAGATTACAGAATGCCAAGAGATGTGGATCGGAAACTACTACTGGTCTTCCAGGGAACGATGGATGCGTAGACTGTTTCAGACATTACTCCCATGGAGGAAAGTGCGGATGGTGACTGTTGTATTCAATACCAATGCAATTACTGTGTTTCATCAAAACTCTGATAGTCCACAGATTACAGAATGCCACCAGATGTGCATCGGAAACTACTACTGGTCTTCCAGGGAACGATCAAAGCGTAGACTGTTTGAGACACTACTTTTATGGAGGAATGTGCGCATGATGACTGTTGTATTCAATCCCGAAGCAATTACTGTGTTTCATCAGCACTCTGATAGTCCACAGATTACAGAATGCCTCCAGATATGCATCGGAGACTACTACTGGTCTTCCAGGGAACGATCAAAGCGTAGACTGTTTGAGACATACCTCCCATGGAGGAAAGTGCGCATGGTGACTGTTGTATTCAATCCCGATGCAATTTCTGTGTATTTCATCAACACTCTGATAGTCCACAGATTACATAATGCCACCAGATGTGCATCGGAAACTACTACTGGTCTTCCAGGGAACGATCAAAGCATAGACTGTTAGAGACATAACCCTCGTGGAGGAAATTTGCGCATGGAGACTGTTGTATTCAATCCCGATGCAATTTCTGTGTTTCATCAACATTCTGATAGGCCACATATTACAGAATGCCTCCAGATGTGCATCGGAAACTACTACTGGTCTTCCAGGGAACGATCAAAGCGTAGACTGTTTAAGACATTACTCCCATGGAGGAAAGTGCGCATGGTGACTGTTGTATTCAATCCCGATGCAATTTCTGTGTTTCATCAACACTCTGATGGGCCACAGATTACAGAATGCCTCCAGATGTGCATCGGGAACTACTACTGGTCTTCCAGGGAACGATCAAAGCGTAGACTGCTTGAGACATTACTTTTATGGAGTAATGTGCGCATGGTGACTGTTGTATTCAATATGGATGCAATTTCTGTGTTTCATCAACACTCTGATATTCCACAGATTTCAGAATGCCTCCAGATGTGCAACGGAAACTTCTACAGGTCTTCCAGGGAACGATCAAAGCGTAAACTCGTTGAGACATTACTCCCATGGAGGAAAGTGCGCATGGTGACTGTTGTATTCACTCCCGATGCATTTTCTGTGTTTCATCAACACTCTGATAGTCCACAGATTACAGAATGCCACCAGATGTGCATCGGAAACTACTGCTTGTCTTCCAGGGAACGATCAAAGCGTAGACTGTTTGAGACATTACTTTTATGGAGGAATGTGCGCATGGTGACTGTTGAATTCTATCCCGATGCAATTTCTGTGTTTCATCAACACTCTGATAGTCTACATATTACAGAATGCCTCCAGATGTGCATCGGAAATTGGTACAGGTCTTCCAGGGAACGATCAAAGCGTAAACTCTTAGAGACATTACTCCCATGGAGGGAAGTGCGCATGGTGACTGTTGTATTCAATCCCGATGCATTTTCTGTGTTTCATCAACACTCTGATAGTCCACAGATTACAGAATGCCAAGAGATGTGGATCGGAAACTACTACTGGTCTTCCAGGGAACGATGGAAGCGTAGACTGTTTCAGACATTACTCCCATTTAGGAAAGTGCGGATGGTGACTGTTGTATTCAATACCAATGCAATTACTGTGTTTCATCAAAACTCTGATAGTCCACAGATTACAGAATGCCACCAGATGTGCATCGGAAACTACTACTGGTCTTCCAGGGAACGATCAAAGCGTAGACTGTTTGAGACACTACTTTTATGGAGGAATGTGCGCATGATGACTGTTGTATTCAATCCTGAAGCAATTACTGTGTTTCATCAGCACTCTGATAGTCCACAGATTACAGAATGCCTCCAGATATGCATCGGAGACTACTACTGGTCTTCCAGGGAACGATCAAAGCGTAGACTGTTTGAGACATACCTCCCATGGAGGAAAGTGCGCATGGTGACTGTTGTATTCAATCCCGATGCAATTTCTGTGTTTCATCAACACTCTGATAGTCCACAGATTACATAATGCCACCAGATGTGCATCGGAAACTACTACTGGTCTTCCAGGGAACGATCAAAGCATAGACTGTTAGAGACATAACTCTCGTGGAGGAAATTTGCGCATGGAGACTGTTGTATTCAATCCCGATGCAATTTCTGTGTTTCATCAACACTCTGATAGTCCACAGACTACAGAATGCCAACAGATGTGCATCGGAAACTACTACTGTTCTTCCAGGGAACGATCAAAGCGTAGACTGTTTAAGACATTACTCCCATATAGGAAAGTGCTCATGGTGACTGTTGTATTCAATCCCGATGCAATTACTGTGTTTCATCAAAACTCTGATAGTCTACACATTACAGCATGCGACCAGATGTGCATCGGAAACTACTACTGGTCTTCCAGGGAACGATCAAAGCGTAGATTGTTTGAGACATTACTCCCGTACAGGAGAGTGCGCATGGTGACTGTTGTATTCAATATCGATGCAATTTCTGTGTTTCATCAGCACTCTGATATTCCACAGATTTCAGAATGCCTCCAGATGTGTATCGGAAACTGCTACTGGTCTTCCAGGAAACGATCAAAGCGTAAACTCGTTGATACATTACTCCCATGGAGGAAAGTGCTCATGGTGACTTTTGTATTCAATCCCGATGCATTTTCTGTGTTTCATCAACACCCTGACAGTCCACAGATTACAGAATGCCAGGAGGTGTGGATCGGAAACTACTACTGGTCTTCCAGGGAACGATGAAAGCGTAGACTGTTTCAGACATTACTCCCATGGAGGAAAGTGCGGGTGGTGACTGTTGTATTCAATCCCAATGCAAATTCTGTGTTTCATCAACACTCTGATAGTCCACAAATTACAGAATGCCTCCAGATGTTCATCGGAAACTACTACTGGTCTTCCAGGTAACGATCAAAGCGTAGACTGTTTGAGACATTACTCCCATGGAGGAATGTGCGCATGGTGACTGTTGTATTCAATCCCAATGCAATTTCTGTGTTTCATCAACACTCTAATAGTCCACAGATTAAAGAATGCCTCGAGATGTGCATCGGAAACTACTACTGGTCTCACTGGGAACGATCAAAGCGTAGACTGTTTGAGACATACCTCCCGTGTTGAAAGTGCGCATGGTGACTGTTGTATTCTATCCCGATGCAATTTCTGTGTTTCATCAACAATCTGATAGTCCACACATTACAGAATGCAACCAGATGTGCATCGGAAACTACTACTGGTCTTCCAGGGAACGTTCAAATCGTAGATTGTTTGAGACACTACTTTTATGGAGGAATGTGCGCATGATGACTGTTGTAATCAATCCCGAAGCAGTTTCTGTGTTTCATCAGCACTCTGATAGTCCACAGATTACAGAATGCCTCCAGATATGCATCGGAAACTACTACTGGTCTTCCAGGGAACGATCAAAGCGTAGACTGTTTGAGACATACCTCCCGTGGAGGAAACTGCGCATGGTGACTGTTGTATTCAATCCTGATGCAATTTCTGTGTTTCATCAACACTCTGATAGTCCACAGATTAAAGAATGCCATCAGATGTGCATCGGAAACTACTACTGTTCTTCCAGGGAACGATCAAAGCGTAGACTGTAAGAGACATTACTCACATGGAGGAAAGTGCGCATGGTGACTGTTGTATTCAATCCCGATGCAATTACTGTGTTTCATCAACACTCTGATAGTCTAAACATTACAGAATGCGACCAGATGTGCATCGGAAACTACTACTGGTCTTCCAGGGAACGATTAATGCGTAGATTGTTTGAGACATTACTCCCATTAACGAAAGTGCGCATGGTGACTGTTGTATTCAATCCCGATGCAATTACTGTGTTTCATCAACACTCTGATAGTCTACACATTACAGGATGCGACCAGATGTGCATCGGAAACTACTACTGGTCTTCTAGGGAACGATCAAAGCGTAGATTGTTTGAGACATTACTCCCGTACAGGAAAGTGCGCATGGTGACTGTTGTATTCAATCCCGATACAATTTCTGTGTTTCATCAACACTCTGATAGTCCACAGATTACAGAATGCCTCCAGATATGCATCGGAGACTACTACTGGTCTTCCAGGGAACGATCAAAGCGTAGACTGTTTGAGACATACCTCCCGTGGAGGAAAGTGCGCATGGTGACTGTTGTATTCAATCCCGATGCAATTTCTGTGTTTCATCAACACTCTGATAGTCCACAGATTACATAATGCCACCAGATGTGCATCGGAAACTACTACTGGTCTTCCAGGGAACGATCAAAGCGTAGACTGTTAGAGACATAACTCCCGTGGAGGAAAGTGCGCATGGAGACTGTTGTATTCAATCCCGATGCAATTTCTGTGTTTCATCAACACTCTGATAGTCCACAGATTACAGAATGCCACCAGATGTGCATCGGAAACTACTACTGGTCCTCCAGGGAACGATCAAAACGTAGCTTGTTAGAGACATTACTCCCATGGAGGAAAGTGCGCATGGTGACTGTTGTATTCAATCCCGATGCAATTACTGTGTTTCATGAACACTCTGATAGTCTACACATTACAGGATGCGACCTGATGTGCATCGGAAACTACTACTGGTCTTCGAGGGAACGATCAAAGCGTAAATTGTTTGAGACATTACTCCCATACAGGAAAGTGCGCATGGTGACTGTTGTATTCAATCCCGATGCATTTTCTGTGTTTCATCAACACTCTGACAGTCCACAGATTACAGAATGCCAGGAGGTGTGGATCGGAAACTACTACTGGTCTTCCAGGGAACGATGAAAGCGTAGACTGTTTCAGACATTACTCCCATGGAGGAAAGTGCGGGTGGTGACTCTTGTATTCAATCCCAATGCAATTTCTGTGTTTCATCAACACTCTGATAGTCCACAGATTACAGAATGCCACCAGATGTGCATCGGAAACTACTGCTGGTCTTCCAGGGAACGATCAAAGCGTAGACTGTTTGAGACATTTCTTTTATGGAGGAATGTGCGCATGGTGACTGTTGTATTCAATCCCGATGCAATTACTGTGTTTCATCAACACTCTGATAGTCTACACATTACAGAATGCGACAAGATGTGCATCGGAAACTACTACTGGTCTTCCAGGGAACGATCAAAGCGTAGATTGTTTGAGACATTACTCCCGTACAGGAAAGTGCGCATGGTGACTGTTGTATTCAATCCCGATGCAATTTCTGTGTTTCATCAACACTCTGATAGTCCATAGATAACAGAATGCCTCCAGATGTGCATCGGGAACTACTACTGGTCTTCCAGGGAACGATCAAAGCGTAGACTGCTTGAGACATTACTTTTATGGAGTATGTGCGCATGGGGACTGTTGTATTCAATATCGATGCAATTTCTGTGTTTCATCAACACTCTGATATTCCACAGATTTCAGAATGCCTCCAGATGTGCATCGGAAACTGCTACTGGTCTTCCAGGGAACGATCAAAGCGTAAACTCTTTGAGACATTACTCCCATGGAGGGAAGTGCGCATGGTGACTGTTGTATTCAATCCCGATGCATTTTCTGTGTTTCATCAACATTCTGATAGTCCACAGATTACAGAATGCCAAGAGATGTGGATCGGAAACTACTACTGGTCTTCCAGGGAGCGATGGAAGCGTAGACTGTTTCAGACATTACTCCCATGGAGGAAAGTGCGGATGGTGACTGTTGTATTCAATCCCAATGCAATTTCTGTGTTTCATCAACACTCTGATAGTCCACAGATAACAGAATGCCTCCAGATGTGCATCGGGAACTACTACTGGTCTTCCAGGGAACGATCAAAGCGTAGACTGTTTGAGACATACCTCCCGCGAGGAAATTGCGCATGGTGATTGTTGTATTCAATCCCGATGCAATTTCTGTGTTTCATCAACACTCTGATAGTCCACAGATTACAGAATGCCATCAGATGTGCATCGGAAACTACTACTGTTCTTCCAGGGAACGATCAAAGCGTAAACTCGTTGAGACATTACTCCCATGGAGGAAAGTGCGCATGGTGACTGTTGTATTCAATCCCGATGCATTTTCTGTGTTTCATCAACACTCTGACAGTCCACAGATTACAGAATGCCACGAGGTGTGGATCGGAAACTACTACTGGTCTTCCAGGGAACGATGAAAGCGTAGACTGTTTCAGACATTACTCCCATGGAGGAAAGTGCGCATGGTGACTGTTGTATTCAATCCCGATGCAATTACTGTGTTTCATCAACACTCTGATAGTCTACACATTACAGGATGCGACCAGATGTGCATCGGAAACTACTACTGGTCTTCCAGGGAGCGATGGAAGCGTAGACTGTTTCAGACATTACTCCCATGGAGGAAAGTGCGGGTGGTGACTGTTGTCTTCAATCCCAATGCAATTTCTGTGTTTCATCAACACTCTGATAGTCCACAGATTACAGAATTGAACCAGATGTGCATCGGAAACTACTGCTGGTCTTCCAGGGAACGATCAAAGCGTAGACTGTTTGAGACATTACTTTTATGGAGGAATGTGCTCATGGTGGCTGTTGTATTCAATCCCGATGCAATTTCTGTGTTTCATCAACACTCTGATAGTTTACATATTACAGAATGCCTCCAGATGTGCATCGGAAACTGGTACTGGTCTTCCAGGGAACGATCAAAGCGTAAACTCTTTGAGACATCACTCCCATGGAGGGAAGTGCGCATGGTGACTGTTGTATTCAATCCCGTTGCATTTTCTGTGTTTCATCAACACTCTGATAGTCCACAGATTACAGAATGCCAAGAGATGTGGATCGGAAACTACTACTGGTCTTCCAGGGAACGATGGAAGCGTAGACTGTTTCAGACATTACTCCCATTTAGGAAAGTGCGGATGGTGACTGTTGTATTCAATACCAATGCAATTACTGTGTTTCATCAAAACTCTGATAGTCCACAGATTACAGAATGCCACCAGATGTGCATCGGAAACTACTACTGGTCTTCCAGGGAACGATCAAAGCGTAGACTGTTTGAGACACTACTTTTATGGAGGAATGTGCGCATGATGACTGTTGTATTCAATCCTGAAGCAATTACTATGTTTCATCAGCACTCTGATAGTCCACAGATTACAGAATGCCTCCAGATATGCATCGGAGACTACTACTGGTCTTCCAGGGAACGATCAAAGCGTAGACTGTTTGAGACATACCTCCCATGGAGGAAAGTGCGCATGGTGACTGTTGTATTCAATCCCGATGCAATTTCTGTGTTTCATCAACACTCTGATAGTCCACAGATTACATAATGCCACCAGATGTGCATCGGAAATTACTACTGGTCTTCCAGGGAACGATCAAAGCATAGACTGTTAGAGACATAACTCTCGTGGAGGAAATTTGCGCATGGAGACTGTTGTATTCAATCCCGATGCAATATCTGTGTTTCATCAACACTCTGATAGTCCACAGACTACAGAATGCCAACAGATGTGCATCGGAAACTACTACTGTTCTTCCAGGGAACGATCAAAGCGTAGACTGTTTAAGACATTACTCCCATATAGGAAAGTGCTCATGGTGACTGTTGTATTCAATCCCGATGCAATTACTGTGTTTCATCAAAACTCTGATAGTCTACACATTACAGCATGCGACCAGATGTGCATCGGAAACTACTACTGGTCTTCCAGGGAACGATCATAGCGTAGATTGTTTGAGACATTACTCCCGTACAGGAAAGTGCGCATGGTGACTGTTGTATTCAATATCGATGCAATTTCTGTGTTTCATCAACACTCTGATATTCCACAGATTTCAGAATGCCTCCAGATGTGTATCGGAAACTGCTACTGGTCTTCCAGGAAACGATCAAAGCGTAAACTCGTTGATACATTACTCCCATGGAGGAAAGTGCTCATGGTGACTTTTGTATTCAATCCCGATGCATTTTCTGTGTTTCATCAACACCCTGACAGTCCACAGATTACAGAATGCCAGGAGGTGTGGATCGGAAACTACTACTGGTCTTCCAGGGAACGATGATAGCGTAGACTGTTTCAGACATTACTCCCATGGAGGAAAGTGCGGGTGGTGACTGTTGTATTCAATCCCAATGCAATTTCTGTGTTTCATCAACACTCTGATAGTCCACAAATTACAGAATGCCTCCAGATGTTCATCGGAAACTACTACTGGTCTTCCAGGTAACGATCAAAGCGTAGACTGTTTGAGACATTACTCCCATGGAGGAATGTGCGCATGGTGACTGTTGTATTCAATCCCAATGCAATTTCTGTGTTTCATCAACACTCTAATAGTCCACAGATTAAAGAATGCCTCGAGATGTGCATCGGAAACTACTACTGGTCTCACAGGGAACGATCAAAGCGTAGACTGTTTGAGACATACCTCCCGTGTTGAAAGTGCGCATGGTGACTGTTGTATTCTATCCCGATGCAATTTCTGTGTTTCATCAACACTCTGATAGTCCACGCATTACAGAATGCAACCAGATGTGCATCGGAAACTACTACTGGTCTTCCAGGGAACGTTCAAATCGTAGATTGTTTGAGACACTACTTTTATGGAGGAATGTGCGCATGATGACTGTTGTATTCAATCCCGAAGCAATTTCTGTGTTTCATCAGCACTCTGATAGTCCACAGATTACAGAATGCCTCCAGATATGCATCGGAAACTACTACTGGTCTTCCAGGGAACGATCAAAGCGTAGACTGTTTGAGACATACCTCCCGTGAAGGAAACTGCGCATGGTGACTGTTGTATTCAATCCTGATGCAATTTCTGTGCTTCATCAACACTCTGATAGTCTACAGATTAAAGAATGCCATCAGATGTGCATCGGAAACTACTACTGTTCTTCCAGGGAACGATCAAAGCGTAGACTGTAAGAGACATTACTCACATGGAGGAAAGTGCGCATGGTGACTGTTGTATTCAATCCCGATGCAATTACTGTGTTTCATCAACACTCTGATAGTCTAAACATTACAGAATGCGACCAGATGTGCATCGGAAACTACTACTGGTCTTCCAGGGAACGATTAATGCGTAGATTGTTTGAGACATTACTCCCATTAAGGAAAGTGCGCATGGTGACTGTTGTATTCAATCCCGATGCAATTACTGTGTTTCATCAACACTCTGATAGTCTACACATTACAGGATGCGACCAGATGTGCATCGGAAACTACTACTGGTCTTCTAGGGAACGATCAAAGCGTAGATTGTTTGAGACATTACTCCCGTACAGGAAAGTGCGCATGGTGACTGTTGTATTCAATCCCGATACAATTTCTGTGTTTCATCAACACTCTGATAGTCCACAGATTACAGAATGCCTCCAGATATGCATCGGAGACTACTACTGGTCTTCCAGGGAACGATCAAAGCGTAGACTGTTTGAGACATACCTCCCGTGGAGGAAAGTGCGCATGGTGACTGTTGTATTCAATCCCGATGCAATTTCTGTGTTTCATCAACACTCTGATAGTCCACAGATTACATAATGCCACCAGATGTGCATCGGAAACTACTACTGGTCTTCCAGGGAACGATCAAAGCGTAGACTGTTAGAGACATAACTCCCGTGGAGGAAAGTGCGCATGGAGACTGTTGTATTCAATCCCGATGCAATTTCTGTGTTTCATCAACACTCTGATAGTCCACAGATTACAGAATGCCACCAGATGTGCATCGGAAACTACTACTGGTCCTCCAGGGAACGATCAAAACGTAGACTGTTAGAGACATTACTCCCATGGAGGAAAGTGCGCATGGTGACTGTTGTATTCAATCCCGATGCAATTACTGTGTTTCATGAACACTGTGATAGTCTACACATTACAGGATGCGACCAGATGTGCATCGGAAACTACTACTGGTCTTCCAGGGAACGATCAAAGCGTAGATTGTTTGAGACATTACTCCCGTACAGGAAAGTGCGCATGGTGACTGTTGTATTCAATCCCGATGCAATTTCTGTGTTTCATCAACACTCTGATAGTCCATAGATAACAGAATGCCTCCAGATGTGCATCGGGAACTACCACTGGTCTTCCAGGGAACGATCAAAGCGTAGACTGCTTGAGACATTACTTTTATGGAGTATGTGCGCATGGGGACTGTTGTATTCAATATCGATGCAATTTCTGTGTTTCATCAACACTCTGATATTCCACAGATTTCAGAATGCCTCCAGATGTGCATCGGAAACTGCTACTGGTCTTCCAGGGATCGATCAAAGCGTAAACTCTTTGAGACATTACTCCCATGGAGGGAAGTGCGCATGGTGACTGTTGTATTCAATCCCGATGCATTTTCTGTGTTTCATCAACATTCTGATAGTCCACAGATTACAGAATGCCAAGAGATGTGGATCGGAAACTACTACTGGTCTTCCAGGGAGCATGGAAGCGTAGACTGTTTCAGACATTACTCCCATGGAGGAAAGTGCGGATGGTGACTGTTGTATTCAATCCCAATGCAATTTCTGTGTTTCATCAACACTCTGATAGTCCATAGATCACAGAATGCCTCCAGATGTGCATCGGGAACTACTACTGGTCTTCCAGGGAACGATCAAAGCGTAGACTGTTTGAGACATACCTCCCGCGGAGGAAATTGCGCATGGTGATTGTTGTATTCAATCCCGATGCAATTTCTGTGTTTCATCAACACTCTGATAGTCCACAGATTACAGAATGCCATCAGATGTGCATCGGAAACTACTACTGTTCTTCCAGGGAACGATCAAAGCGTAAACTCGTTGAGACATTACTCCCATGGAGGAAAGTGCGCATGGTGACTGTTGTATTCAATCCCGATGCATTTTCTGTGTTTCATCAACACTCTGACAGTCCACAGATTACAGAATGCCACGAGGTGTGGATCGGAAACTACTACTGGTCTTCCAGGGAACGATGAAAGCGTAGACTGTTTCAGACATTACTCCCATGGAGGAAAGTGCGCATGGTGACTGTTGTATTCAATCCCGATGCAATTACTGTGTTTCATCAACACTCTGATAGTCTACACATTACAGGATGCGACCAGATGTGCATCGGAAACTACTACTGGTCTTCCAGGGAGCGATGGAAGCGTAGACTGTTTCAGACATTACTCCCATGGAGGAAAGTGCGGGTGGTGACTGTTGTCTTCAATCCCAATGCAATTTCTGTGTTTCATCAACACTCTGATAGTCCACAGATTACAGAATTGAACCAGATGTGCATCGGAAACTACTGCTGGTCTTCCAGGGAACGATCAAAGCGTAGACTGTTTGAGACATTACTTTTATGGAGGAATGTGCTCATGGTGACTGTTGTATTCAATCCCGATGCAATTTCTGTGTTTCATCAACACTCTGATAGTTTACATATTACAGAATGCCTCCAGATGTGCATCGGAAACTGGTACTGGTCTTCCAGGGAACGATCAAAGCGTAAACTCTTTGAGACATCACTCCCATGGAGGGAAGTGCGCATGGTGACTGTTGTATTCAATCCCGATGCATTTTCTGTGTTTCATCAACACTCTGATAGTCCACAGATTACAGAATGCCAAGAGATGTGGATCGGAAACTACTACTGGTCTTCCAGGGAACGATGGAAGCGTAGACTGTTTCAGACATTACTCCCATGGAGGAAAGTGCGGATGGTGACTGTTGTATTCAATACCAATGCAATTACTGTGTTTCATCAAAACTCTGATAGTCCACAGATTACAGAATGCCACCAGATGTGCATCGGAAACTACTACTGGTCTTCCAGGGAACGATCAAAGCGTAGACTGTTTGAGACACTACTTTATGGAGGAATGTGCGCATGATGACTGTTGTATTCAATCCCGAAGCAATTGCTGTGTTTCATCATCACTCTGATAGTCCACAGATTACAGAATGCCTCCAGATATGCATCGGAGACTACTACTGGTCTTAAAGGAACGATCAAAGCGTAGACTGTTTGAGACATACCTCCCGTGGAGGAAACTGCGCATGGTGACTGTTGTATTCAATCCCGATGCATTTTCTGTGTTTCATCAACACTCTGATAGTCCACAGATTACAGAATGCCAAGAGATGTGGATCGGAAACTACTACTGGTCTTCCAGGGAACGATGGAAGCGTAGACTGTTTCAGACATTACTCCCATGGAGGAAAGTGCGGATGGTGACTGTTGTATTCAATCCCGATGCAATTTCTGTGTTGCATCAACACTCTGATAGTCCAAAGATTACATAATGCCACCAGATGTGCATCGGAAACTACTACTGGTCTTCCGGGGAACGATCAAAGCGTAGACTGTTAGAGACATAACTCCCGTGGAGGAAAGTGCGCATGGAGACTGTTGTATTCAATCCCGATGCAATATCAGTGTTTCATCAACACTCTGATAGTCCACAGATTACAGAATGCCACCAGATGTGCATCGGAAACTACTACTGGTCTTCCAGGGAACGATCAAAGCGTAGACTGTTAGAGACATTACTCCCATGGAGGAAAGTGCGCATGGTGACTGTTGTATTCAATCCCGATGCAATGTCTGTGTTTCATCAACACTCTGATAGTCCATAGATAACAGAATGCCTCCAGATGTGCATCGGAAACTACTACTGGTCTTCCAGGGATCGATCAAAGCGTAAACACTTTGAGACATTACTGCCATGGAGGAAAGTGCGCATGGTGACTGTTGTATTCAATCCCGATGCAATTTCTGTGTTTCATCAACATTCTGATAGTCCACAGATTACAGAATGCCTCCAGATGTGCATCGGAAACTACTACTGGTCTTCCAGGGAACGATCAAAGCGTAGACTGTTTAAGACATTACTCCCATGGAGGAAGGTGCGCATGGTGACTTTTGTATTCAATCCCGATGCAATCTCTGTGTTTCATCAACACTCTGATGGTCCACAGATTACAGAATGCCTCCAGATGTGCATCGGGAACTAATACTGGTCTTCCAGGGAACGATCAAAGCGTAGACTGCTTGAGACATATTTTTATGGAGGAATGTGCGCATGGTGACTGTTGTATTCAATATCGATGCAATTTCTGTGTTTCATCAACACTCTGATAGTCCACAAATTACAGAATGCCTCCAGATGTTCATCGGAAACTACTACTGGTCTTCCAGGTAACGATCAAAGCGTAGACTGTTTGAGACATTACTCCCATGGAGGAATGTGCGCATGGTGACTGTTGTATTCAATCCCAATGCAATTTCTGTGTTTCATCAACACTCTAATAGTCCACAGATTAAAGAATGCCTCGAGATGTGCATCGGAAACTACTACTGGTCTAACAGGGAACGATCAAAGCGTAGACTGTTTGAGACATACCTCCCGTGTTGAAAGTGCGCATGGTGACTGTTGTATTCTATCCCGATGCAATTTCTGTGTTTCATCAACACTCTGATAGTCCACGCATTACAGAATGCAACCAGATGTGCATCGGAAACTACTACTGGTCTTCCAGGGAACGTTCAAATCGTAGATTGTTTGAGACACTACTTTTATGGAGGAATGTGCGCATGATGACTGTTGTATTCAATCCCGAAGCAATTTCTGTGTTTCATCAGCACTCTGATAGTCCACAGATTACAGAATGCCTCCAGATATGCATCGGAAACTACTACTGGTCTTCCAGGGAACGATCAAAGCGTAGACTGTTTGAGACATACCTCCCGTGAAGGAAACTGCGCATGGTGACTGTTGTATTCAATCCTGATGCAATTTCTGTGTTTCATCAACACTCTGATAGTCTACAGATTAATGAATGCCATCAGATGTGCATCGGAAACTACTACTGTTCTTCCAGGGAACGATCAAAGCGTAGACTGTAAGAGACATTACTCACATGGAGGAAAGTGCGCATGGTGACTGTTGTATTCAATCCCGATGCAATTACTGTGTTTCATCAACACTCTGATAGTCTAAACATTACAGAATGCGACCAGATGTGCATCGGAAACTACTACTGGTCTTCCAGGGAACGATTAATGCGTAGATTGTTTGAGACATTACTCCCATTAAGGAAAGTGCGCATGGTGACTGTTGTATTCAATCCCGATGCAATTACTGTGTTTCATCAACACTCTGATAGTCTACACATTACAGGATGCGACCAGATGTGCATCGGAAACTACTACTGGTCTTCTAGGGAACGATCAAAGCGTAGATTGTTTGAGACATTACTCCCGTACAGGAAAGTGCGCATGGTGACTGTTGTATTCAATCCCGATACAATTTCTGTGTTTCATCAACACTCTGATAGTCCACAGATTACAGAATGCCTCCAGATATGCATCGGAGACTACTACTGGTCTTCCAGGGAACGATCAAAGCGTAGACTGTTTGAGACATACCTCCCGTGGAGGAAAGTGCGCATGGTGACTGTTGTATTCAATCCCGATGCAATTTCTGTGTTTCATCAACACTCTGATAGTCCACAGATTACATAATGCCACCAGATGTGCATCGGAAACTACTACTGGTCTTCCAGGGAACGATCAAAGCGTAGACTGTTAGAGACATAACTCCCGTGGAGGAAAGTGCGCATGGAGACTGTTGTATTCAATCCCGATGCAATTTCTGTGTTTCATCAACACTCTGATAGTCCACAGATTACAGAATGCCACCAGATGTGCATCGGAAACTACTACTGGTCCTCCAGGGAACGATCAAAACGTAGACTGTTAGAGACATTACTCCCATGGAGGAAAGTGCGCATGGTGACTGTTGTATTCAATCCCGATGCAATTACTGTGTTTCATGAACACTGTGATAGTCTACACATTACAGGATGCGACCAGATGTGCATCGGAAACTACTACTGGTCTTCCAGGGAACGATCAAAGCGTAGATTGTTTGAGACATTACTCCCGTACAGGAAAGTGCGCATGGTGACTGTTGTATTCAATCCCGATGCAATTTCTGTGTTTCATCAACACTCTGATAGTCCATAGATAACAGAATGCCTCCAGATGTGCATCGGGAACTACTACTGGTCTTCCAGGGAACGATCAAAGCGTAGACTGCTTGAGACATTACTTTTATGGAGTATGTGCGCATGGGGACTGTTGTATTCAATATCGATGCAATTTCTGTGTTTCATCAACACTCTGATATTCCACAGATTTCAGAATGCCTCCAGATGTGCATCGGAAACTGCTACTGGTCTTCCAGGGATCGATCAAAGCGTAAACTCTTTGAGACATTACTCCCATGGAGGGAAGTGCGCATGGTGACTGTTGTATTCAATCCCGATGCATTTTCTGTGTTTCATCAACATTCTGATAGTCCACAGATTACAGAATGCCAAGAGATGTGGATCGGAAACTACTACTGGTCTTCCAGGGAGCATGGAAGCGTAGACTGTTTCAGACATTACTCCCATGGAGGAAAGTGCGGATGGTGACTGTTGTATTCAATCCCAATGCAATTTCTGTGTTTCATCAACACTCTGATAGTCCATAGATCACAGAATGCCTCCAGATGTGCATCGGGAACTACTACTGGTCTTCCAGGGAACGATCAAAGCGTAGACTGTTTGAGACATACCTCCCGCGGAGGAAATTGCGCATGGTGATTGTTGTATTCAATCCCGATGCAATTTCTGTGTTTCATCAACACTCTGATAGTCCACAGATTACAGAATGCCATCAGATGTGCATCGGAAACTACTACTGTTCTTCCAGGGAACGATCAAAGCGTAAACTCGTTGAGACATTACTCCCATGGAGGAAAGTGCGCATGGTGACTGTTGTATTCAATCCCGATGCATTTTCTGTGTTTCATCAACACTCTGACAGTCCACAGATTACAGAATGCCACGAGGTGTGGATCGGAAACTACTACTGGTCTTCCAGGGAACGATGAAAGCGTAGACTGTTTCAGACATTACTCCCATGGAGGAAAGTGCGCATGGTGACTGTTGTATTCAATCCCGATGCAATTACTGTGTTTCATCAACACTCTGATAGTCTACACATTACAGGATGCGACCAGATGTGCATCGGAAACTACTACTGGTCTTCCAGGGAGCGATGGAAGCGTAGACTGTTTCAGACATTACTCCCATGGAGGAAAGTGCGGGTGGTGACTGTTGTCTTCAATCCCAATGCAATTTCTGTGTTTCATCAACACTCTGATAGTCCACAGATTACAGAATTGAACCAGATGTGCATCGGAAACTACTGCTGGTCTTCCAGGGAACGATCAAAGCGTAGACTGTTTGAGACATTACTTTTATGGAGGAATGTGCTCATGGTGACTGTTGTATTCAATCCCGATGCAATTTCTGTGTTTCATCAACACTCTGATAGTTTACATATTACAGAATGCCTCCAGATGTGCATCGGAAACTGGTACTGGTCTTCCAGGGAACGATCAAAGCGTAAACTCTTTGAGACATCACTCCCATGGAGGGAAGTGCGCATGGTGACTGTTGTATTCAATCCCGATGCATTTTCTGTGTTTCATCAACACTCTGATAGTCCACAGATTACAGAATGCCAAGAGATGTGGATCGGAAACTACTACTGGTCTTCCAGGGAACGATGGAAGCGTAGACTGTTTCAGACATTACTCCCATGGAGGAAAGTGCGGATGGTGACTGTTGTATTCAATACCAATGCAATTACTGTGTTTCATCAAAACTCTGATAGTCCACAGATTACAGAATGCCACCAGATGTGCATCGGAAACTACTACTGGTCTTCCAGGGAACGATCAAAGCGTAGACTGTTTGAGACACTACTTTATGGAGGAATGTGCGCATGATGACTGTTGTATTCAATCCCGAAGCAATTGCTGTGTTTCATCATCACTCTGATAGTCCACAGATTACAGAATGCCTCCAGATATGCATCGGAGACTACTACTGGTCTTAAAGGAACGATCAAAGCGTAGACTGTTTGAGACATACCTCCCGTGGAGGAAAGTGCGCATGGTGACTGTTGTATTCAATCCCGATGCATTTTCTGTGTTTCATCAACACTCTGATAGTCCACAGATTACAGAATGCCAAGAGATGTGGATCGGAAACTACTACTGGTCTTCCAGGGAACGATGGAAGCGTAGACTGTTTCAGACATTACTCCCATGGAGGAAAGTGCGGATGGTGACTGTTGTATTCAATCCCGATGCAATTTCTGTGTTGCATCAACACTCTGATAGTCCAAAGATTACATAATGCCACCAGATGTGCATCGGAAACTACTACTGGTCTTCCGGGGAACGATCAAAGCGTAGACTGTTAGAGACATAACTCCCGTGGAGGAAAGTGCGCATGGAGACTGTTGTATTCAATCCCGATGCAATATCAGTGTTTCATCAACACTCTGATAGTCCACAGATTACAGAATGCCACCAGATGTGCATCGGAAACTACTACTGGTCTTCCAGGGAACGATCAAAGCGTAGACTGTTAGAGACATTACTCCCATGGAGGAAAGTGCGCATGGTGACTGTTGTATTCAATCCCGATGCAATGTCTGTGTTTCATCAACACTCTGATAGTCCATAGATAACAGAATGCCTCCAGATGTGCATCGGAAACTACTACTGGTCTTCCAGGGATCGATCAAAGCGTAAACACTTTGAGACATTACTGCCATGGAGGAAAGTGCGCATGGTGACTGTTGTATTCAATCCCGATGCAATTTCTGTGTTTCATCAACATTCTGATAGTCCACAGATTACAGAATGCCTCCAGATGTGCATCGGAAACTACTACTGGTCTTCCAGGGAACGATCAAAGCGTAGACTGTTTAAGACATTACTCCCATGGAGGAAGGTGCGCATGGTGACTTTTGTATTCAATCCCGATGCAATTTCTGTGTTTCATCAACACTCTGATGGTCCACAGATTACAGAATGCCTCCAGATGTGCATCGGGAACTAATACTGGTCTTCCAGGGAACGATCAAAGCGTAGACTGCTTGAGACATATTTTTATGGAGGAATGTGCGCATGGTGACTGTTGTATTCAATATCGATGCAATTTCTGTGTTTCATCAACACTCTGATAGTCCACAGATTTCAGAATGCCTCCGGATGTGCATTGGAAACTGCTACTGGTCTTCCAGGGAACGATCAAAGCGTAAACTCGTTGAGACATTACTCCCATGGAGGAAAGTGCGCATGGTGACTGTTGTATTCAATCCCGATGCATTTTCTGTGTTTCATCAACACTCTGACTGTCCACAGATTACAGAATGCCACGTGGTGTGGATCGGAAACTACTACTGGTCTTCCAGGGAACGATGAAAGCGTAGACTGTTTCAGACATTACTCCCATGGAGGAAAGTGCGGATGGTGACTGTTGTATTCTATCCAGATGCAATTTGTGTGTTTCATCAACACTCTGATAGTCCACAGATTACAGAATGCCACCAGATGTGCAATGGAAACTACTGCTGGTCTTCCAGGGAACAATCAAAGCGTAGACTGTTTGAGACATTACTTTTATGGAGGAAAGTGCGCATGGTGACTGTTGTATTCAATCCCGATGCAATTTCTGTGTTTCATCAACACTCTGATAGTCTACATATTACAGAATGCCTCCAGATATGCATCGGAAACTAGTACTGGTCTTCCAGGGAACGATCAAAGCGTAAACTCTTTGAGACATTACTCCCATGGAGGGAAGTGCGCATGGTGACTGTTGTATTCAATCCCGATGCATTATCTGTGTTTCATCAACACTCTGATAGTCCACAGATTACAGAATGCCAAGAGAGGTGGATCGGAAACTACTACTGGTCTTCCAGGGAACGATGGAAGCGTAGACTGTTTCAGACATTACTCCCATGGAGGAAAGTGCGGATGGTGACTGTTGTATTCAATCCCGATGCAATTGCTGTGTTTCATCAAAACTCAGATAGTCCACAGATTACAGAATGCCACCAGATGTGCATCGGGAACTACTACTGGTCTTCCAGGGAACGATCAAATCGTGTACTGTTAGAGACATTACTCCCATGGGGGAAAGTGCGCATGGTGACTGTTGTATTCAATCCCGATGCAATTACTGTGTTTCATCAACACTCTGATAGACTACACATTACAGGATGCGACCAGATGTGCATCGGAAACTACGACTGGTCTTTCAGGGAACGATGAAAGCGTAAATTGTTTGAGATATTACTCCCGTACAGGAAAGTGCGCATGGTGACTGTTGTATTCAATCCCGATGCAATTTCTGTGTTTCATCAACACTCTGATAGTCCATAGATAACAGAATGCCTCCAGATGTGCATCGGAAACTACTACTGGTCTTCCAGGGATCGATCAAAGCGTAAACACTTTGAGACATTACTCCCATGGAGGAAATTGCGGATGGCGACTGTTGTATTCTATCCCAATGCAATTTCTGTGTTTCATCAACACTCTGATAGTCCACAGATTACAGAATGCCACCAGATGTGCATTCAAAACTACTGCTGGTCTTCCAGGGAACGATCAAAGCGTAGACTGTTTGAGACATTAATTTTATGGAGGAATGTGCGCATGGTGACTGTTGTATTCAATCCCGATGAAATTACTGTGTATCATCAACGCTCTGATAGTCTACATATTACAGAATGCCTCCAGATATGCATCGGAAACTAGTACTGGTCTTCCAGGGAACGATCAAAGCGTAAACTCTTTGAGACATTACTCCCATGGAGGGAAGTGCGCATGGTGACTGTTGTATTCAATCCCGATGCATTTTCTGTGTTTCATCAACACTCTGATAGTCCACACATTACAGAATGCCAAGAGATGTGGATCGGAAACTACTACTGGTCTTCCAGGGAACGATGGAAGCGTAGACTGTTTCAGACATTACTCCCATGGAGGAAAGTGCGGATGGTGACTGTTGTATTCAATCCCAATGCATTTTCTGTGTTTCATCAACACTCTGATAGTCCACAGATTACAGAATGCCAAGAGATGTGGATCGGAAACTACTACTGGTCTTCCTGGGAACGACGGAAGCGTAGACTGTTTCAGACATTACTCCCATGGAGAAAAGTGCGGATTGTGTCTGTTGTATTCAATCCCAATGCAATTTCTGTGTTTAATCAAAACACTGATAGTCCACAGATTACAGAATGCCACCAGATATGCATCGGAAACTACTACTGGTCTTCCAGGGAACGATCAAAGCGCAGACTGTTTGAGGCACTACTTTTATGGAGGAATGTGCGCATGAAGACTGTTGTATTCAATCCCGAAGCAATTTCTGTGTTTCATCAGCACTCTGATAGTCCACAGATTACAAAATGCCTCCAGATATGCATCGGAGACTTCTACTGGTCTTCCTGGGAACGATCAAAGCGTAGACAGTTTGAGACATACCTCCCGTGTAGGAAACTGCGCATTGTGACTGTTGTATTCAATCCCGATGCAATTTCTGTGTTTCATCAACACTCTGATAGTCTACATATTACAGAATGCCTCCAGATGTGCATCGGAAACTGGTACTGGTCATCCAGGGAGCGATCAAAGCGTAAACTCTTTGAGACATTACTCCCATGGAGGGAAGTGCGCATGGTGACTGTTGTATTCAATCCCGATGCAATTTCTGTGTTGCATCAACACTCTGATAGTCCAAAGATTACATAATGCCACCAGATGTGCATCGGAAACTACTACTGGTCTTCCGGGGAACGATCAAAGCGTAGACTGTTAGAGACATAACTCCCGTGGAGGAAAGTGCGCATGGAGACTGTTGTATTCAATCCCGATGCAATTTCAGTGTTTCATCAACACTCTGATAGTCCACAGATTACAGAATGCCACCAGATGTGCATCGGAAACTACTACTGGTCTTCCAGGGAACGATCAAAGCGTAGACTGTTAGAGACATTACTCCCATGGAGGAAAGTGCGCATGGTGACTGTTGTATTCAATCCCGATGCAATTTCTGGGTTTCATCAACACTCTGATAGACTACACATTACAGGATGCGACCAGATGTGCATCGGAAACTACTACTGGTCTTCCAGGGATCGATCAAAGCGTAAACACTTTGAGACATTACTCCCATGGAGGAAATTGCGGATGGCGACTGTTGTATTCTATCCCAATGCAATTTCTGTGTTTCATCAACACTCTGATAGTCCACAGATTACAGAATGCCACCAGATGTGCATTCAAAACTACTGCTGGTCTTCCAGGGAACGATCAAAGCGTAGACTGTTTGAGACATTAATTTTATGGAGGAATGTGCGCATGGTGACTGTTGTATTCAATCCCGATGAAATTACTGTGTATCATCAACGCTCTGATAGTCTACATATTACAGAATGCCTCCAGATATGCATCGGAAACTAGTACTGGTCTTCCAGGGAACGATCAAAGCGTAAACTCTTTGAGACATTACTCCCATGGAGGGAAGTGCGCATGGTGACTGTTGTATTCAATCCCGATGCATTTTCTGTCTTTCATCAACACTCTGATAGTCCACACATTACAGAATGCCAAGAGATGTGGATCGGAAACTACTACTGGTCTTCCAGGGAACGATGGAAGCGTAGACTGTTTCAGACATTACTCCCATGGAGGAAAGTGCGGATGGTGACTGTTGTATTCAATCCCAATGCATTTTCTGTGTTTCATCAACACTCTGATAGTCCACAGATTACAGAATGCCAAGAGATGTGGATCGGAAACTACTACTGGTCTTCCTGGGAACGACGGAAGCGTAGACTGTTTCAGACATTACTCCCATGGAGAAAAGTGCGGATTGTGTCTGTTGTATTCAATCCCAATGCAATTTCTGTGTTTAATCAAAACACTGATAGTCCACAGATTACAGAATGCCACCAGATATGCATCGGAAACTACTACTGGTCTTCCAGGGAACGATCAAAGCGCAGACTGTTTGAGGCACTACTTTTATGGAGGAATGTGCGCATGAAGACTGTTGTATTCAATCCCGAAGCAATTTCTGTGTTTCATCAGCACTCTGATAGTCCACAGATTACAAAATGCCTCCAGATATGCATCGGAGACTTCTACTGGTCTTCCTGGGAACGATCAAAGCGTAGACAGTTTGAGACATACCTCCCGTGTAGGAAACTGCGCATTGTGACTGTTGTATTCAATCCCGATGCAATTTCTGTGTTTCATCAACACTCTGATAGTCTACATATTACAGAATGCCTCCAGATGTGCATCGGAAACTGGTACTGGTCATCCAGGGAGCGATCAAAGCGTAAACTCTTTGAGACATTACTCCCATGGAGGGAAGTGCGCATGGTGACTGTTGTATTCAATCCCGATGCAATTTCTGTGTTGCATCAACACTCTGATAGTCCAAAGATTACATAATGCCACCAGATGTGCATCGGAAACTACTACTGGTCTTCCGGGGAACGATCAAAGCGTAGACTGTTAGAGACATAACTCCCGTGGAGGAAAGTGCGCATGGAGACTGTTGTATTCAATCCCGATGCAATTTCAGTGTTTCATCAACACTCTGATAGTCCACAGATTACAGAATGCCACCAGATGTGCATCGGAAACTACTACTGGTCTTCCAGGGAACGATCAAAGCGTAGACTGTTAGAGACATTACTCCCATGGAGGAAAGTGCGCATGGTGACTGTTGTATTCAATCCCGATGCAATTTCTGGGTTTCATCAACACTCTGATAGACTACACATTACAGGATGCGACCAGATGTGCATCGGAAACTACTACTGGTCTTCCAGGGAACGATCAAAGCGTAAATTGTTTGAGACATTACTCCAGTACAGGAAAGTGCGCATGGTGACTGTTGTATTCAATCCCGATGCAATTTCTGTGTTTCATCAACACTCTGATAGTCCATAGATAACAGAATGCCTCCAGATGTGCATCGGAAACTACTACTGGTCTTCCAGGGATCGATCAAAGCGTAAACACTTTGAGACATTACTGCCATGGAGGAAAGCGCGCATGGTGACTGTTGTATTCAATCCCGATGCAATTTCTGTGTTTCATCAACATTCTGATAGTCCACAGATTACAGAATGCCTCCAGATGTGCATCGGAAACTACTACTGGTCTTCCAGGGAACGATCAAAGCGTAGACTGTTTAAGACATTACTCTAATGGAGGAAAGTGCGCATGGTGACTTTTGTATTCAATCCCGATGCAATTTCTGTGTTTCATCAACACTCTGATGGTCCACAGATTACAGAATGCCTCCAGATGTGCATCGGGAACTAATACTGGTCTTCCAGGGAACGATCAAAGCGTAGACTGCTTGAGACATATATTTATGGAGGAATGTGCGCATGGTGACTGTTGTATTCAATATCGATGCAATATCTGTGTTTCATCAACACTCTGATAGTCCACAGATTTCAGAATGCCTCCGGATGTGCATTGGAAACTGCTACTGGTCTTCCAGCGAACGATCAAAGCGTAAACTCGTTGAGACATTACTCCCATGGAGGAAAGTGCGCATGGTGACTGTTGTATTCAATCCCGATGCATTTTCTGTGTTTCATCAACACTCTGACTGTCCACAGATTACAGAATGCCAAGAGATGTGGATCGGAAACTACTACTGGTCTTCCAGGGAGCGATGGAAGCGTAGACTGTTTCAGACATTACTCCCATGGAGGAAAGTGCGGATGGTGACTGTTGTATTCAATCCCAATGCAATTTCTGTGTTTCATCAACACTCTGATAGTCCATAGATCACAGAATGCCTCTAGATGTGCATCGGGAACTACTACTGGTCTTCCAGGGAACGATCAAAGCGTAGACTGTTTGAGACATACCTCCCGCGGAGGAAATTGCGCATGGTGATTGTTGTATTCAATCCCGATGCAATTTCTGTGTTTCATCAACACTCTGATAGTCCACAGATTACAGAATGCCATCAGATGTGCATCGGAAACTACTACTGTTCTTCCAGGGAACGATCAAAGCGTAAACTCGTTGAGACATTACTCCCATGGAGGAAAGTGCGCATGGTGACTGTTGTATTCAATCCCGATGCATTTTCTGTGTTTCATCAACACTCTGACAGTCCACAGATTACAGAATGCCACGAGGTGTGGATCGGAAACTACTACTGGTCTTCCAGGGAACGATGAAAGCGTAGACTGTTTCAGACATTACTCCCATGGAGGAAAGTGCGCATGGTGACTGTTGTATTCAATCCCGATGCAATTACTGTGTTTCATCAACACTCTGATAGTCTACACATTACAGGATGCGACCAGATGTGCATCGGAAACTACTACTGGTCTTCCAGGGAGCGATGGAAGCGTAGACTGTTTCAGACATTACTCCCATGGAGGAAAGTGCGGGTGGTGACTGTTGTCTTCAATCCCAATGCAATTTCTGTGTTTCATCAACACTCTGATAGTCCACAGATTACAGAATTGAACCAGATGTGCATCGGAAACTACTGCTGGTCTTCCAGGGAACGATCAAAGCGTAGACTGTTTGAGACATTACTTTTATGGAGGAATGTGCTCATGGTGACTGTTGTATTCAATCCCGATGCAATTTCTGTGTTTCATCAACACTCTGATAGTTTACATATTACAGAATGCCTCCAGATGTGCATCGGAAACTGGTACTGGTCTTCCAGGGAACGATCAAAGCGTAAACTCTTTGAGACATCACTCCCATGGAGGGAAGTGCGCATGGTGACTGTTGTATTCAATCCCGATGCATTTTCTGTGTTTCATCAACACTCTGATAGTCCACAGATTACAGAATGCCAAGAGATGTGGATCGGAAACTACTACTGGTCTTCCAGGGAACGATGGAAACGTAGACTGTTTCAGACATTACTCCCATGGAGGAAAGTGCGGATGGTGACTGTTGTATTCAATACCAATGCAATTACTGTGTTTCATCAAAACTCTGATAGTCCACAGATTACAGAATGCCACCAGATGTGCATCGGAAACTACTACTGGTCTTCCAGGGAACGATCAAAGCGTAGACTGTTTGAGACACTACTTTATGGAGGAATGTGCGCATGATGACTGTTGTATTCTATCCCGAAGCAATTGCTGTGTTTCATCATCACTCTGATAGTCCACAGATTACAGAATGCCTCCAGATATGCATCGGAGACTACTACTGGTCTTAAAGGAACGATCAAAGCGTAGACTGTTTGAGACATACCTCCCGTGGAGGAAAGTGCGCATGGTGACTGTTGTATTCAATCCCGATGCATTTTCTGTGTTTCATCAACACTCTGATAGTCCACAGATTACAGAATGCCAAGAGATGTGGATCGGAAACTACTACTGGTCTTCCAGGGAACGATGGAAGCGTAGACTGTTTCAGACATTACTCCCATGGAGGAAAGTGCGGATGGTGACTGTTGTATTCAATCCCGATGCAATTTCTGTGTTGCATCAACACTCTGATAGTCCAAAGATTACATAATGCCACCAGATGTGCATCGGAAACTACTACTGGTCTTCCGGGGAACGATCAAAGCGTAGACTGTTAGAGACATAACTCCCGTGGAGGAAAGTGCGCATGGAGACTGTTGTATTCAATCCCGATGCAATATCAGTGTTTCATCAACACTCTGATAGTCCACAGATTACAGAATGCCACCAGATGTGCATCGGAAACTACTACTGGTCTTCCAGGGAACGATCAAAGCGTAGACTGTTAGAGACATTACTCCCATGGAGGAAAGTGCGCATGGTGACTGTTGTATTCAATCCCGATGCAATTTCTGTGTTTCATCAACACTCTGATAGTCCATAGATAACAGAATGCCTCCAGATGTGCATCGGAAACTACTACTGGTCTTCCAGGGATCGATCAAAGCGTAAACACTTTGAGACATTACTGCCATGGAGGAAAGTGCGCATGGTGACTGTTGTATTCAATCCCGATGCAATTTCTGTGTTTCATCAACATTCTGATAGTCCACAGATTACAGAATGCCTCCAGATGTGCATCGGAAACTACTACTGGTCTTCCAGGGAACGATCAAAGCGTAGACTGTTTAAGACATTACTCCCATGGAGGAAGGTGCGCATGGTGACTTTTGTATTCAATCCCGATGCAATTTCTGTGTTTCATCAACACTCTGATGGTCCACAGATTACGGAATGCCTCCAGATGTGCATCGGGATCTAATACTGGTCTTCCAGGGAACGATCAAAGCGTAGACTGCTTGAGACATATTTTTATGGAGGAATGTGCGCATGGTGACTGTTGTATTCAATATCGATGCAATTTCTGTGTTTCATCAACACTCTGATAGTCCACAGATTTCAGAATGCCTCCGGATGTGCATTGGAAACTGCTACTGGTCTTCCAGGGAACGATCAAAGCGTAAACTCGTTGAGACATTACTCCCATGGAGGAAAGTGCGCATGGTGACTGTTGTATTCAATCCCGATGCATTTTCTGTGTTTCATCAACACTCTGACTGTCCACAGATTACAGAATGCCACGTGGTGTGGATCGGAAACTACTACTGGTCTTCCAGGGAACGATGAAAGCGTAGACTGTTTCAGACATTACTCCCATGGAGGAAAGTGCGGATGGTGACTGTTGTATTCTATCCAGATGCAATTTCTGTGTTTCATCAACACTCTGATAGTCCACAGATTACAGAATGCCACCAGAT
Source organism: Schistocerca gregaria (assembly GCF_023897955.1). Lineage (NCBI taxonomy): Eukaryota > Metazoa > Arthropoda > Insecta > Orthoptera > Acrididae > Schistocerca > Schistocerca gregaria. The sequence goes on from NW_026061699.1 coordinate 2,311,037, forward strand.
GTGCAATGGAAACTACTGCTGGTCTTCCAGGGAACAATCAAAGCGTAGACTGTTTGAGACATTACTTTTATGGAGGAAAGTGCGCATGGTGACTGTTGTATTCAATCCCGATGCAATTTCTGTGTTTCATCAACACTCTGATAGTCTACATATTACAGAATGCCTCCAGATATGCATCGGAAACTAGTACTGGTCTTCCAGGGAACGATCAAAGCGTAAACTCTTTGAGACATTACTCCCATGGAGGGAAGTGCGCATGGTGACTGTTGTATTCAATCCCGATGCATTATCTGTGTTTCATCAACACTCTGATAGTCCACAGATTACAGAATGCCAAGAGAGGTGGATCGGAAACTACTACTGGTCTTCCAGGGAACGATGGAAGCGTAGACTGTTTCAGACATTACTCCCATGGAGGAAAGTGCGGATGGTGACTGTTGTATTCAATCCCGATGCAATTTCTGTGTTTCATCAAAACTCAGATAGTCCACAGATTACAGAATGCCACCAGATGTGCATCGGGAACTACTACTGGTCTTCCAGGGAACGATCAAATCGTGTACTGTTAGAGACATTACTCCCATGGGGGAAAGTGCGCATGGTGACTGTTGTATTCAATCCCGATGCAATTACTGTGTTTCATCAACACTCTGATAGACTACACATTACAGGATGCGACCAGATGTGCATCGGAAACTACTACTGGTCTTTCAGGGAACGATGAAAGCGTAAATTGTTTGAGATATTACTCCCGTACAGGAAAGTGCGCATGGTGAGTGTTGTATTCAATCCCGATGCAATTTCTGTGTTTCATCAACACTCTGATAGTCCATAGATAACAGAATGCCTCCAGATGTGCATCGGAAACTACTACTGGTCTTCCAGGGATCGATCAAAGCGTAAACACTTTGAGACATTACTCCCATGGAGGAAATTGCGGATGGCGACTGTTGTATTCTATCCCAATGCAATTTCTGTGTTTCATCAACACTCTGATAGTCCACAGATTACAGAATGCCACCAGATGTGCATTGGAAACTACTGCTGGTCTTCCAGGGAACGATCAAAGCGTAGACTGTTTTAGACATTAATTTTATGGAGGAATGTGCGCATGGTGACTGTTGTATTCAATCCCGATGAAATTACTGTGTATCATCAACGCTCTGATAGTCTACATATTACAGAATGCCTCCAGATATGCATCGGAAACTAGTACTGGTCTTCCAGGGAACGATCAAAGCGTAAACTCTTTGAGACATTACTCCCATGGAGGGAAGTGCGCATGGTGACTGTTGTATTCAATCCCGATGCATTTTCTGTGTTTCATCAACACTCTGATAGTCCACACATTACAGAATGCCAAGAGATGTGGATCGGAAACTACTACTGGTCTTCCAGGGAACGATGGAAGCGTAGACTGTTTCAGACATTACTCCCATGGAGGAAAGTGCGGATGGTGACTGTTGTATTCAATCCCAATGCATTTTCTGTGTTTCATCAACACTCTGATAGTCCACAGATTACAGAATGCCAAGAGATGTGGATCGGAAACTACTACTGGTCTTCCTGGGAACGACGGAAGCGTAGACTGTTTCAGACATTACTCCCATGGAGGAAAGTGCGGATTGTGTCTGTTGTATTCAATCCCAATGCAATTTCTGTGTTTAATCAAAACACTGATAGTCCACAGATTACAGAATGCCACCAGATATGCATCGGAAACTACTACTGGTCTTCCAGGGAACGATCAAAGCGCAGACTGTTTGAGGCACTACATTTATGGAGGAATGTGCGCATGAAGACTGTTGTATTCAATCCCGAAGCAATTTCTGTGTTTCATCAGCACTCTGATAGTCCACAGATTACAAAATGCCTCCAGATATGCATCGGAGACTTCTACTGGTCTTCCTGGGAACGATCAAAGCGTAGACAGTTTGAGACATACCTCCCGTGTAGGAAACTGCGCATGGTGACTGTTGTATTCAATCCCGATGCAATTTCTGTGTTTCATCAACACTCTGATAGTCTACATATTACAGAATGCCTCCAGATTTGCATCGGAAACTGGTACTGGTCATCCAGGGAGCGATCAAAGCGTAAACTCTTTGAGACATTACTCCCATGGAGGGAAGTGCGCATGGTGACTGTTGTATTCAATCCCGATGCAATTTCTGTGTTGCATCAACACTCTGATAGTCCAAAGATTACATAATGCCACCAGATGTGCATCGGAAACTACTACTGGTCTTCCGGGGAACGATCAAAGCGTAGACTGTTAGAGACATAACTCCCGTGGAGGAAAGTGCGCATGGAGACTGTTGTATTCAATCCCGATGCAATTTCAGTGTTTCATCAACACTCTGATAGTCCACAGATTACAGAATGCCACCAGATGTGCATCGGAAACTACTACTGGTCTTCCAGGGAACGATCAAAGCGTAGACTGTTAGAGACATTACTCCCATGGAGGAAAGTGCGCATGGTGACTGTTGTATTCAATCCCGATGCAATTTCTGGGTTTCATCAACACTCTGATAGACTACACATTACAGGATGCGACCAGATGTGCATCGGAAACTACTACTGGTCTTCCAGGGAACGATCAAAGCGTAAATTGTTTGAGACATTACTCCAGTACAGGAAAGTGCGCATGGTGACTGTTGTATTCAATCCCGATGCAATTTCTGTGTTTCATCAACACTCTGATAGTCCATAGATAACAGAATGCCTCCAGATGTGCATCGGAAACTACTACTGGTCTTCCAGGGATCGATCAAAGCGTAAACACTTTGAGACATTACTGCCATGGAGGAAAGTGCGCATGGTGACTGTTGTATTCAATCCCGATGCAATTTCTGTGTTTCATCAACATTCTGATAGTCCACAGATTACAGAATGCCTCCAGATGTGCATCGGAAACTACTACTGGTCTTCCAGGGAACGATCAAAGCGTAGACTGTTTAAGACATTACTCTAATGGAGGAAAGTGCGCATGGTGACTTTTGTATTCAATCCCGATGCAATTATTGTGTTTCATCAACACTCTGATGGTCCACAGATTACAGAATGCCTCCAGATGTGCATCGGGAACTAATACTGGTCTTCCAGGGAACGATCAAAGCGTAGACTGCTTGAGACATATATTTATGGAGGAATGTGCGCATGGTGACTGTTGTATTCAATATCGATGCAATATCTGTGTTTCATCAACACTCTGATAGTCCACAGATTTCAGAATGCCTCCGGATGTGCATTGGAAACTGCTACTGGTCTTCCAGGGAACGATCAAAGCGTAAACTCGTTGAGACATTACTCCCATGGAGGAAAGTGCGCATGGTGACTGTTGTATTCAATCCCGATGCATTTTCTGTGTTTCATCAACACTCTGACTGTCCACTGATTACAGAATGCCACGTGGTGTGGATCGGAAACTACTACTGGTCTTCCAGGGAACGATCAAAGCGTAGACTGCTTGAGACATTACTTTTATGGAGGAAAGTGCGCATGGTGACTGTTGTATTCATTATCGATGCAATTTCTGTGTTTCATCAACACTCTGATAGTCCACAGATTTCAGAATGCCTCCGGATGTGCATTGGAAACTGCTACTGGTCTTCCAGGGAACGATCAAAGCGTAGACTGTTTGAGACATTACTTTTAAGGAGGAATGTGCGCATGGTTACTGTTGTATTCAATCCCGATGCAATTTCTGTGTTTCATCAACACTCTGATAGTCTACATATTACAGAATGCCTCCAGATATGCATCGGAAACTAGTACTGGTCTTCCAGGGAACGATCAAAGCGTAAACTCTTTGAGACATTACTCCCATGGAGGGAAATGCGCATGGTGACTGTTGTATTCAATCCCGATGCATTATCTGTGTTTCATCAACACTCTGATAGTCCACAGATTACAGAATGCCAAGAGATGTGGATCGGAAACTACTACTGGTCTTCCAGGGAACGATGGAAGCGTAGACTGTTTCAGACATTACTCCCATGGAGGAAAGTGCGCATGGAGACTGTTGTAGTCAATCCCGATGCAATTTCTGTGTTTCATCAACATTCTGATAGTCCACAGATTACAGAATGCCTCCAGATGTGCATCGGAAACTACTACTGGTCTTCCAGGGAACGATCAATGCGTAGACTAATATAAGACATTACTCCCATGGAGGAAAGTGCGCATGGTGACTTTTGTATTCAATCCCGATGCAATTTCTGTGTTTCATCAACACTCTGATGGTCCACAGATTACAGAATGCCTCCAGATGTGCATCGGGAACTAATACTGGTCTTCCAGGGAACGATCAAAGCGTAGACTGCTTGAGACATTACTTTTATGGAGGAAAGTGCGCATGGTGACTGTTGTATTCATTATCGATGCAATTTCTGTGTTTCATCAACACTCTTATAGTCCACAGATTTCAGAATGCCTCCGGATGTGCATTGGAAACTGCTACTGGTCTTCCAGGGAACGATCAAAGCGTAAACTCGTTGAGACATTACTCCCATGGAGGAAAGTGCGCATGGTGACTGTTGTATTCAATCCCGATGCATTTTCTGTGTTTCATCAACACTCTGACAGTCCACAGATTACAGAATGCCACGTGGTGTGGATCGGAAACTACTACTGGTCTTCCAGGGAACGATGAAATCGTAGACTGTTTCAGACATTACTCCCATGGAGGAAAGTGCGGGTGGTGACTGTTGTATTCTATCCCAATGCAATTTCTGTGTTTCATCAACACTCTGATAGTCCACAGATTACAGAATGCCACCAGATGTGCATTGGAAACTACTGCTGGTCTTCCAGGGAACGACGGAAGCGTAGACTGTTTCAGACATTACTCCCATGGAGGAAAGTGCGGATGGTGTCTGTTGTATTCAATCCCAATGCAATTTCTGTGTTTCATCAAAACACTGATAGTCCACAGATTACAGAATGCCACCAGATATGCATCGGAAACTAGTACTGGTCTTCCAGGGAACGATCAAAGCGCAGACTGTTTGAGACACTACTTTTATGGAGGAATGTGCGCATGATGACTGTTGTATTCAATCCCGAAGCAATTTCTGTGTTTCATCAGCACTCTGATAGTCCACAGATTACAGAATGCCTCCAGATATGCATCGGAGACTTCTACTGGTCTTCCTGGGAACGATCAAAGCGTAGAAGGTTTGAGACATACCTCCCGTGGAGGAAACTGCGCATGGTGACTGTTGTATTCAATCCCGATGCAATTTCTGTGTTTCATCAACACTCTGATGGTCTACATATTACAGAATGCCTCCATATGTGCATCGGAAACTGGTACTGGTCATCCAGGGAGCGATCAAAGCGTAAACTCTTTGAGACATTACTACCATGGAGGGAAGTGCGCATGGTGACTGTTGTATTCAATCCCGATGCAATTTCTGTGTTTCATCAACACTCTGATAGTCCACAGATAACAGAATGCCTCCAGATGTTCATCGGAAACTACTACTAGTCTTCCAGGGAACGATCAAAGCGTAGACTGTTTGAGACATTACTTTTATGGAGGAATGTGCGAATGGTGTCTTTTGTATTCAATCCCGATGCAATTTCTGTGTTTCATCAACACTCTGATAGTCTACATATTACAGAATGCCTCCAGATGTGCAACGGAAACTACTACTGGCATTCCAGGAAACGATGGAACCGTAGACTCTTTCAGACATTACTCCCATGGAGGAAAGTGGCATGGTGACTGTTGTATTCAATCCCGATGCAATTTCTGTGTTTCATCAACACTCTGATGGTCCACAGATTACAGAATGCCTCCAGATTTGCATCGGGAACTACTACTGGTATTCCAGGGAATGATCAAAGCGTAGACTGTTAGAGACATTACTCCGATGGAGGAAAGTGCGCATGGTGACTGTTGTATTCAATCCCGATGCAATTACTGAGTTTCATCAACACTCTGATAGTCTACACATTACAGAATGCGACCAGATGTGCATCGGAAACTACTACTGGTCTTCCAGGGAACGATCAAAGCGTAGATTGTTTGAGACATTACTTCCGTACAGCAAAATGCGCATGGTGACTTTTGTATCAATCCCGATACAATTTCTGTGTTTCATCAACACTCTGATAGTCCACAGATAACAGAATGCCTCCAGATGTGCATCGGAAACTACTACTGGTCTTCCAGGGAACGATCAAAGCGTAAACTCTTTGAGACATTACTCCCATGGAGGAAAGTGCGCATGGTGACTGTGGTATTCAATCCCGATGCAATTTCTGTGTTTCATCAACACTCAGTTAGTCCGCAGATATCAGAATGCCTCCAGATGTGGATTGGAAACTACTAGTGGTCTTCCAGGGAACGATCAAAGCGTAGACTGTTTGAGACATTACTCCCATGGAGGAAAGTGAGCATGGAGAGTGTTGTATTCAATCCCGATGCAATTTCTGTGTTTCATCAACACTCTGATAGTCTACAGATTACAGAATGTCACCAGATGTGCATCGGAAACCACTACTGGCCTTCCAGGGAACGATCAAAGCGTAGACTGCTTGAGAATTACTCCCATGGAGGAAAGTGCGCATGGTGACTGTTGTATTCAGTCCCGATGCATTTTCTGTGTTTCATCAAAACTCTGATAGTCCACAGATTACACAATGCCACCAGGTGTGCATCGGAAACTACTACTGGTCTGCCAGGAAACGATCAAGGCGTAGACTGTTTGAGACACTACTTTTATGGAGGAATGTGCGCATGATGACTGTTGTATTCAATATCGAAGCAATTTCTGTGTTTCATCAGCACTCTGATAGTCCACAGATTACAGAATGCCTCCAGATGTGCATCTGAGACAACTACTGGTCTTCCCGGGAACGATCAAAGCGTAGACTGTTTGAGACATACCTCCCGTGGAGGAAAGTGCGCATGGTGACTGTTGTATTCAATCCCGATGCAATTTCTGTGTTTCATCAACACTCTGATTGTCCACAGATTACAGAATGCCACCAGATGTGCATCGGAAACTACTACTGGTCTTCCAGGGAACGATCAAAGCCTAGACTGTTAGAGACATTACTCCCGTGGAGAAAAGTGCGCATGGCGACTGTTGTATTCAATCCCGATGCATTTACTGTCTTTCATCAACCCTCTGATAGTCCACAGATTACAGAATGCCTCCAGATGTGCATCGGAAACTACTGCTGGTCTTCCAGGGAACGATCAAAGCGTAGACTGTTTGAGATATTACTTTTATGGAGGAATGTGCGCATGGTGACTGTTGTATTCAATCCCGATGCAATTTCTGTGTTTCATCAACACTCTGATAGTCTACATATTACAGAATGCCTTCAGATGTGCATCGGAAACAGGTACTGGTCTTCCAGGGAACGATCAAAGCATAAACTCTTTGAGACATTACTCCCATGGAGGGAAGTGCGCATGGTGACTGTTGTATTCAATCCCGATGCATGTTCTGTGTTTCATCAACACTCTGATAGTCCACAGATTACAGAATGCCAAGAGACGTGGATCGGGAACTACTACTGGTATTCCAGGGAACGATGGAAGCGTAGACTGTTTCAGACATTACTCCCATGGAGGAAAGTGCGGATGGTGTCTGTTGTATTCTATCCCAATGCAATTTCTGTGTTTCATCAACACTCTGATAGTCCACAGATTACAGAATGCCACCAGATGTGCATTGGAAACTACTGCTGGTCTTCCAGGGAACGATCAAAGCGTAGACTGTTTGAGACATTAATTTTATGGAGGAATGAGCGCATGGTGACTGTTGTATTCAATCCCGATGAAATTTCTGTGTATCATCAACACTCTGATAGTCTACATATTACAGAATGCCTCCAGATATGCATCGGAAACTAGTACTGGTCTTCCAGGGAACGATCAAAGCGTAAACTCTTTGAGACATTACTCCCATGGAGGGAAGTGCGCATGGTGCTGTTGTATTCAATCCCGTTGCATTTTCTGTGTTTCATCAACACTCTGATAGTCCACAGATTACAGAATGCCAAGAGATGTGGATCGGAAACTACTACTGGTCTTCCAGGGAACGATGGAAGCGTAGACTGTTTCAGACATTACTCCCATGGAGGAAAGTGCGGATGGTGACTGGTGTATTCAATCCCAATGCATTTTCTGTCTTTCATCAACACTCTGATAGTCCACAGATTACAGAATGCCAAGAGATGTGGATCGGAAACTACTACTGGTCTTCCTGGGAACGACGGAAGCGTAGACTGTTTCAGACATTACTCCCATGGAGGAAAGTGCGGATGGTGTCTGTTGTATTCAATCCCAATGCAATTTCTGTGTTTCATCAAAACACTGATAGTCCACAGATTACAGAATGCCACCAGATATGCATCGGAAACTACTACTGGTCTTCCAGGGAACGATCAAAGCGCAGACTGTTTGAGACACTACTTTTATGGAGGAATGTGCGCATGATGACTGTTGTATTCAATCCCGAAGCAATTTCTGTGTTTCATCAGCACTCTGATAGTCCACAGATTACAGAATGCCTCCAGATATGCATCGGAGACTACTACTGGTCTTCCTGGGAACGATCAAAGCGTAGACTGTTTGAGACATACCTCCCGTGGAGGAAACTGCGCATGGTGACTGTTGTATTCAATCCCGATGCAATTTCTGTGTTTCATCAACACTCTGATAGTCCACAGATAACAGAATGCCTCTAGATGTTCATAGGAAACTACTACTAGTCTTCCAGGGAACGATCAAAGCGTAGACTGTTTGAGACATTACTTTTATGGAGGAATGTGCGAATGGTGTCTGTTGTATTCAATCCCGATGCAATTTCTGTGTTTCATCAACACTCTTATAGTCTACATATTACAGAATGCCTCCAGATGTGCAACGGAAACTACTACTGGCATTCCAGGAAACGATGGAACCGTAGACTGTTTCAGACATTACTCCCATGGAGGAAAGTGCGCATGGTGACTGTTGTATTCAATCCCGATGCAATTTCTGTGTTTCATCAACACTCTGATGGTCCACAGATTACAGAATGCCTCCAGATGTGCATCGGGAACTACTACTGGTATTCCAGGGAATGATCAAAGCGTAGACTGTTAGAGACATTACTCTGATGGAGGAAAGTGCGCATGGTGACTGTTGTATTCAATCCCGATGCAATTACTGAGTTTCATCAACACTCTGATAGTCTACACATTACAGAACGCGACCAGATGTGCATCGGAAACTACTACTGGTCTTCCAGGGAACGATCAAAGCGTAGATTGTTTGAGACATTACTTCCGTACAGCAAAATGCGCATGGTGACTTTTGTATCAATCCCGATACAATTTCTGTGTTTCCTCAACACTCTGATAGTCCACAGATAACAGAATGCCTCCAGATGTGCATCGGAAACTACTACTGGTCTTCCAGGGAACGATCAAAGCGTAAACTCTTTGAGACATTACTCCCATGGAGGAAAGTGCGCATGGTGACTGTGGTATTCAATCCCGATGCAATTTCTGTGTTTCATCAACACTCAGTTAGTCCGCAGATATCAGAATGCCTCCAGATGTGGATTGGAAACTACTAGTTGTCTTCCAGGGAACGATCAAAGCGTAGACTGTTTGAGACATTACTCCCATGGAGGAAAGTGAGCATGGAGAGTGTTGTATTCAATCCCGATGCAATTTCTGTGTTTCATCAACACTCTGATAGTCTACAGTTTACAGAATGTCACCAGATGTGCATCGGAAACCACTACTGGCCTTCCATGGAACGATCAAAGCGTAGACTGCTTGAGAATTACTCCCATGGAGGAAAGTGCGCATGGTAACTGTTGTATTCAGTCCCGATACATTTTCTGTGTTTCATCAAAACTCTGATAGTCCACAGATTACACAATGCCACCAGGTGTGCATCGGAAACTACTACTGGTCTGCCAGGGAACGATCAAGGCGTAGACTGTTTGAGACACTACTTTTATGGAGGAATGTGCGCATGATGACTGTTGTATTCAATATCGAAGCAATTTCTGTGTTTCATCAGTACTCTGATAGTCCACAGATTACAGAATGCCTCCAGATGTGCATCGGAGACTACTACTGGTCTTCCCGGGAACGATCAAAGCGTAGACTGTTTGAGACATACCTCCCGTGGAGGAAAGTGCGCATGGTGACTGTTGTATTCAATCCCGATGCAATTTCTGTGTTTCATCAACACTCTGATTGTCCACAGATTACAGAATGCCACCAGATGTGCATCGGAAACTACTACTGGTCTTCCAGGGAACGATCAAAGCCTAGACTGTTAGAGACATTACTCCCGTGGAGAAAAGTGCGCATGGCGACTGTTGTATTCAATCCCGATGCATTTTCTGTCTTTCATCAACCCTCTGATAGTTCACAGATTACAGAATGCCTCCAGATGTGCATCGGAAAATACTGCTGGTCTTCCAGGGAACGATCAAAGCGTAGACTGTTTGAGATATTACTTTTATGGAGGAATGTGCGCATGGTGACTGTTGTATTCAATCCCGATGCAATTTCTGTGTTTCATCAACACTCTGATAGTCTACGTATTACAGAATACCTCCAGATGTGCATCGGAAACTGGTACTGGTCTTCCAGGGAACGATCAAAACATAAACTCTTTGAGACATTACTCCCATGGAGGGAAGTGCGCATGGTGACTGTTGTATTCAATCCCGATGCATGTTCTGTGTTTCATCAACACTCTGATAGTCCACAGATTACTGAATGCCAAGAGACGTGGATCGGGAACTACTACTGGTATTCCAGGGAACGATGGAAGCGTAGACTGTTTCAGATATTACTCCCATGGAGGAAAGTGCGGATGGTGACTGTTGTATTCAATCCCAATGCAATTTCTGTGTTTCACCAAATCTCTGATAGTCCACAGATTACAGAATGCCACCAGAAGTCCAACGGAAACTACATCTGGTCATCCAGGGAACGATCAAAGCGTAGACTGTTTGAGACACTACTTTTATGGAGGAATGTGCGCATGCTGACTGTTGTATTCAATCTCGAAGCAATTTCTGTGTTTCATCAACACTCTGATAGTCCACAGATTACAGAATTAATCCAGATGTGCATCGGAGACTACTACTCGTCTTAAAGGGAACGATCAAAGCGTAGAATGCTTGAGACATTACTTTTATGGAGTATGTGCGCATGGTGACTGTTGTATTCAATATCGATGCAATTTCTGTGTTTCATCAACACTCTCATAGTCCACAGATTACAGAATGCCTCCAGATGAGCATCGGAAACTACTACTGGTCTTCCAGGGAACAATCAAAGGGTACACTCTTTGAGACATTACTCCCATGGAGGAAAGTGCGCATGGTGACTGTTGTATTCAATCCCGATGCAATTTCTGTGTTTCATCATCACTCTGATAGTCCACAGATTACAGAATGCCTCCAGATGTGCATCGGAAACTACTACTGGTCTTCATGGGAACGATCAGAACATAAACTCTTTGTGACATTACGTCCATGGAGGAAAGTGCGCATCGTGACTGTTGTATTCAATCCCGATGCATTTTCTGTCTTTCATCAACCCTCTGATAGTCCACAGATTACAGAATGCCTCAAGATGTGCATCGGAAACTACTGCTTGTCTTCCAGGGATCGATCAAAGCGTAGACTGTTTGAGACATTACTTTTATGGAGGAATGTGCGCAAGGTGACTGTTGTATTCAATGCCGATGCAATTTCTGTGTTTCATCAACACTCTGATAGTCTACATATTACAGAATGCCTCCAGATGTGCATCGGAAACTGGTACTGGTCTTCCAGGGAACGATCAAAGCGTGAACTCCTTGAGACATTACTCCCATGGAGGGAAGTGTGCATGGTGACTGTTGTATTTAATCCCGATGCATTTTCTGTGTTTCATCAACACTCTGATAGTCCACAGATTACAGAATGCCAAAAGATGTGGATCGGAAACTACTACTGGTCTTCCAGGGAACGATCAAAGCGTAGACTGTTTGAGACATTACTTTTATGGAGGAAAGTGCGCATGGTGACTGTTGTATTCAATCCCGATGCAATTACTGTGTTTCATCAACACTCTGATAGTCCACAGATTACAGAAAGCGTCCAGATGTGCATCGGAAACTACTACTGGTCTTCCAGGGAACGATCTAAGCGTAGACTGTTAAAGACATTAGTTTTATGGAGGAATGTGCGCATGGTGACTATTGTATTCAATCCCGATGCAACTTCTGTGTTTCATCAACACTCTGATAGTCCACAGAATACAGAATGCCTCCAGATGTGCATCGGAAACTACTACTGGTATTCCAGTGAACGTTCAATGCGTAGACTGTTTCAGACATTACTCCCATGGAGGAAAGTGCGGATGGTGACTGTTAAATTCAATCCCGATGTAATTTCTGTGTTTCATCAACACTCTGATAGTCCACAGATTACAGAATGCCACCAGATGTGCATCGGAAACTACAACTGGACTTCTAGGGAACGATCTAAGCGTAGACTGTTTCAGACATTAGTTTTATGGAGGAATGTGCGCATGGTGACTGTTGTATTCAATCACGATGCAATTTCTGTGTTTCATCAACACTCTGATAGTCCACAGATTACAGAATGCCTCCAGATGTGCATCGGAAACTACTACTGGTCTTCCAGGAAACGATCAAAGCGTAAACTCTTTGAGACATTACTCCCATGGAGGAAAGTGCGCATGGTGACTGTTGTATTCAATCCCGATGCAATTTCTGTGTTTCATCAACACTCTGATAGTCCACAGATTACAGAATGCCCTCAGATGTGTATCGGAAACTACTACTGGACTTCCAAGGAACGATCAAAGCGTAGACTGTTTGAGACATTAATCCCATGGAGGAAAGTGCGCATGGTGACTGATGTATTCAATCCCGATGCTATTTCATAGTTTCATCAACACTCTGATAGTCCACAGATTACAGAATGCCACCAGATGTGCATCGGAAACTACTACTGGTCTTCCAGGGAACGATCAAAACGTAGACTGTTTGAGACATTACTTTTATGGAGGAAAGTGCGCATGGTGACTGTTGTATTCAATCCAGATGCAATTTCTGTGTTTCATCAACACTCTGATAGTCCATAGATTACAGAATGCCTCCAGATCCGCATGGGAAACTACTTCTGTTCTTCCAGGGAACGATCAAAACGTAGACTGTTTGAGATATTACTCCCATGGAGGAAACTGTTCATGGAGTCTGTTGTATTCAATCCCGATGCAATTTTTGTGTTTCATCAACACTCTGATAGTCCACAGATTACAGAAAGCGTCCAGATGTGCATCGGAAACTACTACTGGTCCTCCAGGGAACGATCTCGCGTAGACTGTTTGAGACATTAGGTTTATGGAGGAATGTGCGCATGGTGACTGTTGTATTCAATCCCGATGCAACTTCTGTGTTTCATCAACACTCTGATAGTCCACAGATTACAGAATGCCTCCAGATGTGCATCGGAAACTACTACTGGTCTTCCAGGGAACGATCAAAGCGTAAACTCTTTGAGACATTACTCCCATGGAGGAAAGTGCGCATGGTGACTGTTGTATTCAATCCCGATGCAATTTCTTTGTTTTACCAACACTCTGATAGTCCACAGATTACAGAATGCCCTCAGATGTGCATCGGAAACTACTACTGGTCTTCCAAGGAACGATCAAAGCGTAGACTGTTTGAGACGTTAATCCCATGGAGGAAAGTGCGCATGGTGACTGATGTATTCAATCCCGATGCTATTTCTTAGTTTCATCAACACTCTGATAGTCCACAGATTACAGAATGCCACCAGATGTGCATCGGAAACTACTACTGGTCTTCCAGGGAACGATCAAAGCGTAGACTGTTTGAGACATTACTTTTATGGAGGAAAGTGCGCATGGTGACTGTTGTATTCAATCCCGATGCAATTTCTGTGTTTCATCAACACTCTGATAGTCCACAGATTACAGAATGCCTCCAGATCCGCATGGGAAACTACTTCTGGTCTTCCAGGGAACGATCAAAGCGTAGACTGTTTGAGACATTACTCCCATGGAGGAAACTGTTCATGGAGTCTGTTGTATTCAATCCCGATGCAATTTTTGTGTTTCATCAACACTCTGATAGTCCACAGATTACAGAAAGCGTCCAGATGTGCATCGGAAACTACTACTGGTCTTCCAGGGAACGATCTAAGCGTAGACTGTTTGAGACATTAGTTTTATGGAGGAATGTGCGCATGGTGACTGTTGTATTCAATCCCGATGCATTTTCTGTGTTTCATCAACACTCTGACAGTCCACAGATTACAGAATGCCAAGAGATGTGGATCGGAAACTACTACTGGTCTTCCAGGGAACGATGGAAGCGTAGACTGTTTCAGACATTACTCCCATGGAGGAAAATGCGGATGGCGACTGTTGTATTCAATCCCAATGCCATTTCTGTGTTTAATCAAAACTATGATAGTCTACAGATAACAGAATGCCACCAGATGTGCATCGGAAACTACAACTGGTCTTCCAGGGAACGATCAAAGCGTAGACTGTTTGAGACACTACTTTTATGGAGGAATGTGCGCATGATGACTGTTGTATTCAATCTCGAAGCAATTTCTGTGTTTCATCAACACTCTGATAGTCCACAGATTACAGAATGCCTCCAGATGTGCATCGGAGACTACTACTCGTCTTCCAGGATACGACCAAAGCGAAGACTGTTAGAGACATTACTTCGATGGAGGAAAGTGCGCATTGTGACTGTTGTATTCAATCCCGATGGAATTACTGTGTTTCATCAACACTCTGATGGTCTACACATTAAAGAATGCGACCAGATGTGCATCGGAAACTACTACTGGTCTTCCAGGGAACGATCAAAGCGTAGATTGTTTGAGATATTGCTTCCGTACAGGAAAGTGCGCATGGTGACTTTTGTATTGAATCCCAATACAATTTCTGTGTTTCATCAACACTCTGATAGTCCACAGATAACAGAATACCTCCAGATGTGCATCGGAAACTACTACTGGTCTTCCAGGGAACGATCAAAGCGTAAACTCTTTGAGACATTACTCCCATGGAGGAAAGTGCGCATGGTGACTGTTGTATTCAATCCCGATGCAATTTCTGTGTTTCATCAACACTCTGATAGTCCACAGATTACAGAATGCCTCCAGATGTTCATCGAAACTACTACTGGTCTTCCAGGGAACGATCATAGCGTAACAGTTTGAGACATTACTCCCATGGAGGAAAGTGTGCATGGTGACTGTTGTATTCAATCCCGATGCATTTTCTGTGTTTCATCAACACTCTGATAGTCCACAGATTACAGAATGCCACCAGATGTGCATCTTAATCTACTACTGGTCTTCCAGGGAACGATCAAAGCGTAGACTGTTTGAGAATTACACCAGTGGAGGAAAGTGCGCATGGTGACTGTTGTATTCAATCCCGATGCAATTTCTGTGTTTCATCAACACTCAGTTAGTCCACAGATATCAGAATGCCTCCAGATGTGGATCGGAAACTACTACTGGTCTTCCAGGGAACGATCAAAGCGTAGACTGTTTGAGACACTATTTCTATGGAGGAATGTGCGCATGATGACTGTTGTATTCAATCCCGAAGCAAATTCTGTGTTTCATCAACACTCTGATAGTCCACAGATTACAGAATGACTCCAGATGTGCATCGGAAACTACTACTGGTCTTCCAGGGAACGATCAAAGCGTAAACTCTTTGAGACATTACTCCCATGGAGGAAAGTGCGCATGGTGACTGTTGTATTCAATCCCGATGCAATTTCTGTGTTTCATCAACACTCTGATAGTCCACAGATTACAGAATGCCCTCAGATGTGCATCGGAAACTACTACTGGTCTTCCAAGGAACGATCAAAGCGTAGACTGTTTCAGACATTACTCCCATGGAGGAAAGTGCGGATGGTGACAGTTGCATTCAATCCCGATGCAATTTCTGTGTTTCATTAACACTCTGATAGTCCACACATTACAGAATGCCTCCAGATGTGCATCAGAAACTACTATTGGTCTTCCAGGGAACGATCAAAGCGTAGACTGTTTGAGACATTACTCCCATGGAGGAAACTGCGCATTGAGGCTGTTGTATTCAATCCCGATGCATTTTCTGTGTTTCATCAACACTCTGATAGTCCACAGATTACAGAAATCATCCAGATGTGCAACGGAAACTACTACTGGTCTTCCAGGGAACGATCAAAGCGTAGACTGTTTGAGACATTACTCCCATGGAGGAAACTGTTCATTGAGTCTGTTGTATTCAATCCCGATGCAATTTTTGTGTTTCTCCAACACTCTGATAGTCCACAGATTACAGAAAGCGTCCAGATGTGCATCGGAAACTACTACTGGTCTTCCAGGGAACCTTCAAAGCGTAGAATGTTTGAGACATTACTCCCATGGAGGAAAGTGTGCATGGTGACTGTTGTATTCAATCCCGATGCAATTTCTGTCTTTCATCAACATTCTGATAGTCCACAGATTACAGAATGCCTCCAGATGTGCATCGGAAACTACTACTGGTCCTCCAGGGAACGATCAAAGCGTAGACTGTTTGAGACATTACTCCCATGGAGGAAAGTGTGCATGGTGACTGTTGTATTCAATCCCGATGCAATTTCTGTCTTTCATTAACATTATGATAGTGCACAGATTACAGAATGCCTCCAGTTGTGCATCGGAAACTACTACTGGTCTTCCAGGGAACGAGCAAAGCGTAGACTGCTTGAGACATTACTCCCATGGAGGAAAGTGCGCATGGTGACTGTTGTATTCAATCCTGATGCAATTACTGTGTCTCATCAACACTCTGATAGTCCACAGATTACAGAATGCCACCAGATGTGCATCGGAAACTACTACTGGTATTCCAGGGAACGATCAAAGCGTAGACTGTTTCAGACATTACTCCCATGGAGGAAAGTGCGGATGGTGACTGTTGCATTCAATCCCGATGCAATTTCTGTGTTTCATTAACACTCTGATAGTCCACACATTACAGAATACCTCCAGATGTGCATCAGAAACTACCATTGGTCTTCCAGGGAACGATCAAAGCGTAGACTGTTTGAGACATTACTCCCATGGAGGAAACTGCATATGGAGACTGTTGTATTCAATCCCGATGCAATCTCTGTGTTTCATCAACACTCTGATAGTCCACAGATTACAGAAAGCATCCAGATGTGCATCTGAAACAACTACTGGTCTTCCAGGGAACGATCAAAGCGTAGACTGTTTGAGACATTACTCCCATGGAGGAAACTGCGCATTGTGGCTGTTGTATTCAATCCCGATGCATTTTCTGTGTTTCATCAACACTCTGATAGTCCACAGATTACAGAAAGGATCCAGATGTGCAACGGAAACTACTACTGGTCTTCCAGGGAACGATCAAAGCGTAGACTGTTTGGGACATTACTCCCATGGAGGAAACTGTTCATGGAGTCTGTTGTATTCAATCCCGATGCAATTTTTGTGTTTCTCCAACACTCTGATAGTCCACAGATTACAGAAAGCGTCCAGATGTGCATCGGAAACTACTACTGGTCTTCCAGGGAACCTTCAAAGCGTAGAATGTTGAGACATTACTCCCATGGAGGAAAGTGTGCATGGTGACTGTTGTATTCAATCCCGATGCAATTTCTGTGTTTCATCAACACTCTGATAGTCCACAGATTACAGAATGCCTCCAGATGTTCATCGGAAACTACTACTAGTCTTCCAGGGAACGATCAAAGCGTAGACTGTTTGAGACATTACTTTAGGGAGGAATGTGCGCGTAATGACTGTTGTATTCAATCCCGATCAATTTCTGTGTTTCATCAACACTCTCATAGTCCACAGATTACAGAAGGCTTCCAGATGTGCATCGGAACCTACTACTGGTCTTCCAGCTAACGATCAAAGGGTACACTCTTTGAGACATTACTCCCATGGAGGAAAGTGGGCATGGTGACTGTTGTATCCAATCCCGATGCAATTTCTGTGTTTCATCATCACTCTGATAGTCCACAGATTACAGAATGCCTCCAGATGTGCATCGGAAACTACTACTGGTCTTCATGGGAACGATCAGAACGTAAACTCTTTGTGACATTACGTCCATGGAGGAAAGTGCGCATCGTGACTGTTGTATTCAATCCCGATGCATTTTCTGTCTTTCATCAACCCTCTGATGGTCCACAGATTACAGAATGCCTCCAGATGTGCATCGGAAACTACTGCTGGTCTTCCAGTTAACGATCAAAACGTAGACTGTTTGAGACATTACTTTTATGAAGGAATGTGCGCATGGTGACTGTTGTATTCAATCCCAATGCAATTTCTGTGTTTCATCAATACTCTGATAGTCTACATAATACAGAATGCCTCCAGATGTGCATCGGAAACTGGTACTGGTCTTCCAGGGGACGATCAAAGCGTAAACTCCTTGAGACATTACTCCCATGGAGGGAAGTGCGCATGGTGACTGTTGTATTCAATCCCGATGCATTTTCTGTGTTTCATCAACACTCTGACAGTCCACAGATTACAGAATGCCAAGAGATGTGGATCGGAAACTACTACTGGTCTTCCAGGGAACGATGGAAGCGTAGACTGTTTCAGACATTACTCCCATGGAGGAAAGTGCGGATGGCGACTGTTGTATTCAATCCCAATGCCATTTCTGTGTTTAATCAAAACTCTGATAGTCTGCAGATAACAGAATGAAACCAGATGTGCATCGGAAACTACAACTGGTCTTCCAGGGAACGATCAAAGCGTAGACTGTTTGAGACACTACTTTTATGGAGGAATGTGCGCATGATGACTGTTGTATTCAATCTCGAAGCAATTTCTGTGTTTCATCAACACTCTGATAGTCCACAGATTACAGAATGCCTCCAGATGTGCATCGGAGACTACTACTCGTCTTCCAGGGTACGACCAAAGCGAAGACTGTTAGAGACATTACTTCGATGGAGGAAAGTGCGCATTGTGACTGTTGTATTCAATCCCGATGGAATTACTGTGTTTCATCAACACTCTGATAGTCTACACATTAAAGAATGCGACCAGATGTGCATCGGAAACTACTACTGGTCTTCCAGGGAACGATCAAAGCGTAGATTGTTTGAGATATTGCCTCCGTACAGGAAAGTGCGCATGGTGACTTTTGTATTCAATCCCGATACAATTTCTGTGTTTCATCAACACTCTGATAGTAAACAGATAACAGAATACCTCCAGATGTGCATCGGAAACTACTACTGGTCTTCCAGGGAACGATCAAAGCGTAAACTCTTTGAGACATTACTCCCATGGAGGAAAGTGCGCATGGTGACTGTTGTATTCAATCCCGATGCAATTTCTGTGTTTCATCAACACTCTGATAGTCCACAGATTACAGAATGCCTCCAGATGTTCATCGAAACTACTACTGGTCTTCCAGGGAACGATCATAGCGTAACAGTTTGAGACATTACTCCCATGGAGGAAAGTGCGGATGGTGACAGTTGCATTCAATCCCGATGCAATTTCTGTGTTTCATTAACACTCTGATAGTCCACACATTACAGAATGCCTCCAGATGTGCATCAGAAACTACTATTGGTCTTCCAGGGAACTATCAAAGCGTAGACTGTTTGAGACATTACTCCCATGGAGGAAACTGCGCATTGAGGCTGTTGTATTCAATCCCGATGCATTTTCTGTGTTTCATCAACACTCTGATAGTCCACAGATTACAGAAAGCATCCAGATGTGCAACGGAAACTACTACTGGTCTTCCAGGGAACGATCAAAGCGTAGACTGTTTGAGACATTACTCCCATGGAAGAAACTGTTCATGGAGTCTGTTGTATTCAATCCCGATGCAATTTTTGTGTTTCTCCAACACTCTGATTGTCCACAGATTACAGAAAGCGTCCAGATGTGCATCGGAAACTACTACTGGTCTTCCAGGGAACCTTCAAAGCGTAGAATGTTTGAGACATTACTCCCATGGAGGAAAGTGTGCATGGTGACTGTTGTATTCAATCCCGATGCAATTTCTGTCTTTCATCAACATTCTGATAGTCCACAGATTACAGAATGCCTCCAGATGTGCATCGGAAACTACTACTGGTCCTCCAGGGAACGATCAAAGCGTAGACTGTTTGAGACATTACTCCCATGGAGGAAAGTGTGCATGGTGACTGTTGTATTCAATCCCGATGCAATTTCTGTCTTTCATCAACATTCTGATAGTCCACAGATTACAGAATGCCTCCAGTTGTGCCTCGGAAACTACTACTGGTCTTCCAGGGAACGAGCAAAGCGTAGACTGCTTGAGACATTACTCCCATGGAGGAAAGTGCGCATGGTGACTGTTGTATTCAATCCTGATGCAATTACTGTGTCTCATCAACACTCTGATAGTCCACAGATTACAGAATGCCACCAGATGTGCATCGGAAACTACTACTGGTATTCCAGGGAACGATCAAAACGTAGACTGTGTCAGACATTACTCCCATGGAGGAAAGTGCGGATGGTGACAGTTGCATTCAATCCCGATGCAATTTCTGTGTTTCATTAACACTCTGATAGTCCACACATTACAGAATACCTCCAGATGTGCATCAGAAACTACCATTGGTCTTCCAGGGAACGATCAGAGCGTAGACTGTTTGAGACATTACTCCCATGGAGGAAACTGCACATGGAGACTGTTGTATTCAATCCCGATTAAATCTCTGTGTTTCATCAACACTCTGATAGTCCACAGATTACAGAAAGCATCCAGATGTGCATCTGAAACAACTACTGGTCTTCCAGGGAACGATCAAAGCGTAGACTGTTTGAGACATTACTCCCATGGAGGAAACTGCGCATTGTGGCTGTTGTATTCAATCCCGATGCATTTTCTGTGTTTCATCAACACTCTGATAGTCCACAGATTACAGAAAGCATCCAGATGTGCAACGGAAACTACTACTGGTCTTCCAGGGATCGATCAAATCGTAGATTGTTTGAGACATAACTCCCGTGAAGGAAAGTCCGCATGGTGACTGTTGTATTCAATCCAGATGCAATTTCTGTGTTTCATCAACACTCTGATACTCCACAGATTACAGAATTTCTCCAGATGTGCATCGGAAACAACTACTGGTCTTCCAGGGAACGATCAAAGCGTAGAGTGTTAGAGACATTACTCCCATGGAGGAAAGTGAACATGGTGATTGTTGTATTCAATCCCGATGCTATTTCAGTGTTTCATCAACACTCTGATAGTCCACAGATTACAGAATGCCTCCAGATGTGCATCGGAAACTACTACTGGTCTTCCAGGGAACGATCAAATCGTAGAATGTTTGGGACATTACTCCCATGGAGGAAAGTGCGCATGGTGATTGTTGTATTCAATCGTGATGCAATTTCTGTGTTTCATCAACACTCTGATAGTCCACAGATTACAGAATGTATCCAGATGTGCATCGGAAGCTACTACTGGTCTTCCAGGGAACGATCAAAGCGTAAACTCTTTGAGACATTACTCCCATGGAGGTAATTGCGCATCGTGACTGTTGTATTCAATCCCGATGCATTTTCTGTCTTTCATCAACACTCTGATAGTCCACAGGTTACAGAATGCCTCCAGATGTGCATCGGAACCTACTACTGGTCTCCCTGGGAACGATCAAAGCGTAGACTCTTTGAGACATTATTCCCATGGAGGAAAGTGCGAATGGTGACTGTTGTATTCAATCGCGATGCAATTTCTGTGTTTCATCAACACTTTGATAGTCCACAGATTACAGAGTACCACCAGACGTGCATCGGAATCTATTACTGGTCTTCCAAAGAACGATCAAATGTAGACTGTTTGAGACATTACTCCCATGGAGGTAAGTGCGCATGGTGCCTGTTTTATTCAATCCCGATGCAATTCCTGTGTTTCATCAGCACTCTGATACTCCACAGATTACAGAATGCCTCCAGATGTGCATCGGAAACTACTACTGGTCTTCCAGGGACGATCAAAGCGTAGACTGTTTGATACATTACTCCCATGGAGGAAAGTGTGCATGGTGACTGTTGTATTCAATCCCGATGCAATTTCTGTCTTTCATCAACATTCTGATAGTCCACAGATTACAGAATGCCTCCAGATGTGCATCGGAAACTACTACTGGTCTTCCAGGGAACGATCAAAGCGTGGACTGCTTGAGACATTACTCCCATGGAGGAAAGTGCGCATGGTGACTGTTGTATTCAATCCTGATGCAATTACTGTGTTTTATCAACACTTTGATAGTCTACACATTACAGAATGCCACCAGATGTGCATCGGAAACTACTACTGGTCTTCCAGGGAACGATCAAATCGTAGATTATTTGAGACATAACTCCCGTGAAAAAAAGTGCGCATGGTGACTGTTGTATTCAATCCCGATGCAATTTCTGTGTTTCATCAACACTCTGATAGTCCACAAATTAGAGAATGCCTCCAGATGTTCATCAGACACTACTACTGGTCTTCCAGGAAACGATCAAAGCGTAGACTCCAGAATGAGATTTTCACTCTGCAGCGGAGTGTGCGCTGATATGAAACTTCCTGGCAGAATAAAACTGTGTGCCCGACCGAGACTCGAACTCGGGACCTTTGCCTCTCGCAGGCAAGTGCTCTACCAACTGAGCTACCGAAGCACGTATCTCAGTTGGTAGAGCACTTGCCCGCGGAAGGCAAAGGTCCCGAGTTCGAGTGTCGGTCGGGCACACAGTTTTAATCTGCCAGGAAGTTTCAAAGCGTAGACTGTTTGAGACATTACTTTTATGGAGGAATGTGTGCATGGTGACTGTTGTATTCAGTCCCGATGCAATTACTGTGTTTCATCAACACTCTGATAGTCTACACATTACAGAATGCGACCAGATGTGCATCGGAAACTACTACTGGTCTTCCAGGGAACGATCAAAGCGTAGATGGTTTGAGAAAATACTGCCGTGGAGGAATGTGAGCATGGTGACTGTTGTATTCAATCCAGATGCAATTTCTGTGTTTCATCAACACTCTGATACTCCACAGATTACAGAATTTCTCCAGATGTGCATCGGAAACTACTACTGGTCTTCCAGGGAACGATCAAAGCGTAGACTGTTAGAGACATTACTCCCATGGAGGAAAGTGCACATGGTGATTGTTGTATTCAATCCCGATGCTATTTCTGTGTTTCATCAACACTCTCATAGTCCACAGATTGCAGAATGCCTCCAGATGTGCATCGGAAACTACTACTGGTCTTCCAGGGAACGATCAAATCGTAGAATGTTTGGGACATTACTCCCATGGAGGAAAGTGCGCATGGTGATTGTTGTATTCAATCCTGATGCAATTTCTGTGTGTCATCAACACTCTGATAGTCCACAGATTACAGAATGCATCCAGATGTGCATCGGAAACTACAACTGGTCTTCCAGGGAACGATCAAAGCGTAAACTCTTTGAGACTTTACTCCCATGGAGGTAATTGCGCATGGTGACTGTTGTATTCAATCCCGATGCATTTTCTGTCTTTCATCAACACTCTTATAGTCCACAGGTTACAGAATGCCTCCAGATGTGCATCGGAGCCTACTACTGGTCTCCCTGGGAACGATCAAAGCGTAGACTCTTTGAGACATTATTCCCGTGGAGGAAAGTGCGCATGGTGAGTGTTGTATTCAATCCCGATGCAATTTCTGTGTTTCATCAACACTCTAATAGTCCACAGATAACAGAATGCCTCAAGATGTGCATCGGAAACTACTACTGGTCTTCCAGGGAACGATCAAAGCGTAAACTCTTTGAGACACTTCTCCCATGGAGGAAAGTGCGCATGGTGACTGTTGTATTCAATCCTGATGCTATTACTGTGTTTTATCAACACTTTGAGAGTCTACACATTACAGAATGCCACCAGATGTGCATCGGAAACTACTACTGGTCTTCCAGGGAACGATCAAATCGTAGACTGTTTGAGAATTACTCCCATGGAGGAAAGTGCGCATGGTGACTGTTGTATTCAATCCAGATGCAATTTCTGTGTTTCATCAACACTCTGATACTCCACAGATTACAGAATGCCTCCAGATGTGCATCGGAAACTATTACTGGTCTTCCAGGGAACGATCAAAGCGTAGACTGTTTGAGAATTACACCAGTGGAGGAAAGTGCGCATGGTGACTGTTGTATTCAATCCCGATGCGATTTCTGTGTTTCATCAACACTCAGTTACTCCACAGATATCAGAATGCCTCCAGATGTGGATCGGAAACTACTACTGGTCTTCCAGGGAACGATCAAAGCGTAGACTGTTTGAGACATTACTCCCATGGAGGAAAGTGTGCATGGTGACTGTTGTATTCACTCCCGATGCAATTTCTGTCTTTCATCAGCATTCTGATAGTCCACAGATTACAGAATGCCTCCAGTTGTGCATCGGAAAATACTACTGGTCTTCCAGGGAACGATCAAACCGTAGACTGCTTGAGACATTACTCCCATGGGGGAAAGTGCGCATGGTGACTGTTGTATTCAATCCTGATGCAATTACTGTGTTTTATCAAAACTTTGATAGTCTACACATTACAGAATGCCACCAGATGTGCATCGGAAACTACTACTGTTCTTCCAGGGAACGATCAAATCGTAGATTGTTTGAGACATAACTCCCGTGAAGGAAACTGCGCATGGTGACTGTTGTATTCAATCCTGATGCAATTTCTGTGTTTTATCAACACTTTGATAGTCTACACATTACAGATTGCCACCAGATGTGCATCGGAAACTACTACTGTTCTTCCAGGGAACGATCAATTCGTAGATTGTTTGAAACATAACTCCCATGAAGGAAAGTGCGCATGGTGACTGTTGCATTCAATCCCGATGCAATTTCTGTGTTTCATCAACACTCTTATAGTCCACAAATTACAGATTGCCTGCACATGTTCATCGGACACTACTACTGGTCTTCCAGGAAACGATCAAAGCGTAGACTGTTTGAGACATTACTTTTATGGAGGAATGTGTGCATGGTGACTGTTGTATTCAATCCCGATGCAATTACTGTGTTTCATCAACACTCTGATAGTCTACACATTACAGAATGCGACCAGATGTGCATCGGAAACTACTACTGGTCTTCCAGGGAACGATCAAAGCGTAGATGGTTTGAGAAAATACTGCCGTGCAGGAATGTGCGCATGGTGAGTGTTGTATTCAATCCCGATGCAATTTCTGTGTTTCATCAGTACTCTAATAGTCCACAGATAACAGAATGCCTCCAGATGTGCATCGGAAACTACTACTGGTCTTCCAGGGAACGATCAAAGCGTAAACTCTTTGAGACATTACTCCCATGGAGGAAAGTGCGCATGGTGACTGTTGTATTCAATCCTGATGCAATTACTGTGTTTTATCAACACTTTGATAGTCTACACATTACAGAATGCCACCAGATGTGCATCGGAAACTACTACTGGTCTTCCAGGGAACGATCAAATCGTAGATTGTTTGAGACATAACTCCCGTGAAGGAAAGTGCGCATGGTGACTGTTGTATTCAATCCAGATGCAATTTCTGTGTTTCATCAACACTCTGATACTCCACAGATTACAGAATTTCTCCAGATGTGCATCGGAAACTACTACTGGTCTTCCAGGGAACGATCAAAGCGTAGACTGTTAGAGACATTACTCCCATGGAGGAAAGTGCACATGGTGATTGTTGTATTCAATCCCGATGCTATTTCTGTTTTTCATCAACACTCTGATAGTCCACAGATTACAGAATGCCTCGAGATGTGCATCGGAAACTACTACTGGTCTTCCAGGGAACGATCAAATCGTAGAATATTTGGGACATTACTCCCATGGAGGAAAGTGCGCATGGTGATTGTTGTATTCAATCCTGATGCAATTTCTGTGTGTCATCAACACTCTGATAGTCCACAGATTACAGAAAGCATCCAGATGTGCATTGGAAACTACTACTGGTCTTCCAGGGAACGATCACAGCGTAAACTCTTTGAGACATTACTCCCATGGAGATAATTGCGCATCGTGACTGTTGTATTCAATCCCGATGCATTTTCTGTCTTTCATCAACACTCTTATAGTCCACAGGTTACAGAATGCCTCCAGATGTGCATCGGAACCTACTACTGGTCTCCCTGGGAACGATCAAAGCGTAGACTCTTTGAGACATTATTCCCATGGAGGAAAGTGCGTATGGTGACTGTTGTATTCAATCGCGATGCATTTTCTGTGTTTCATCAACACTTTGATAGTCCACAGATTACAGAATGCCTCCAGATGTTCATCGGACACTACTACTGGTCTTCCAGGAAACGATCAAAGCGTAGACTGTTTGAGACATTACTTTTATGGAGGAATGTGTGCATGGTGACTGTTGTATTCAATCCCGATGCAATTACTGTGTTTCATCAACACTCTGATAGTCTACACATTACAGAATGCGACCAGATGTGCATCGGAAACTACTACTGGTCTTCCAGGGAACGATCAAAGCGTAGATGGTTTGAGATAATACTGCCGTGGAGGAAAGTGCGCATGGTGAGTGTTGTATTCAATCCCGATGCAATTTCTGTGTTTCATCAACACTCTAATAGTCCACAGATAACAGAATGCCTCCAGATGTGCATCGGAAACTACTACTGGTCTTCCAGGGAACGATCAAAGCGTAAACTCTTTGAGACATTACTCCCATGGAGGAAAGTGAGCATGGTGACTGTTGTATTCAATCCCTATGCAATTTCTGTGTTTCATCAACACTCTGATAGTCCACAGATTACAGAATGACGACAGATGTGCATCGGAAACTACTACTGGTCTTATAGGGAACGATCAAAGCGTAGACTGTTTGAGAATTACTCCCATGGAGGAAAGTGCGCATGGTGACTGTTGTATTCAATCCCGATGTAATTTCAGTGTTTCATCAACACTCTGATACCCCACAGATTACAGAATGCCTCCAGATGTGCATCGGGAACTACTACTTGTCTTCCAGGGAACGATCAAATAATAGACTGTTTGAGACATTACTTCCATGGAGGAAAGTGCGCATGGTGATTGATGTATTCAATCCCGATGCAATTTATGTGTTTCATCAACACTCTGATAGTCCACAGATTACAGAATGCCTCCAGATGTGCATCGGAAACTACTACTGGTCTTCCAGGGAACGATCAAAGCGTAGAATGTATGGGACATTACTCCCATGGAGGAAAGTGCGCTTGGTGACTGTTATATTCAATCCCGATGCAATTTCTGTGTTTCATCAACACTCTGATACTCCACAGATTACAGAATGCCTCCAGATGTGCATCGGAAACTACTACTGGTCTTCCAGGGAACGATCAAAGCGTAGACTGTTTTAGACATTACTTTTATGGAGGAATGTGCGCATGGTGACTGTTGTATTCAATCCCGATGCAAATTCTCTGTTTCATCAACTCTCTAATAGTCCACAGATTACAGAATGCCTCGAGATGTGCATCGGAAACTACTACTGGTCTTACAGGGAACGATCAAAGCATAGACTGCTTGAGAGTTACTCCCATGGAGGAAAGTGCGCATGGTGACTGTTGTATTCAATGCCGATGCCATTTCTGTGTGTCATCAACACTCTGATAGTCCACAGATTACACAATGCCACCAGATGTGCATCGGAAACTGCTACTGGTCTTCCAGGGAACGATCAAAACGTAGACTGTTTGAGAATTACTCCCATGGAGGAAAGTGCGAATGGTGACTGCTGTATTCAATCCCGATGCAATTTCTGTGTTTCATCAACACTCTGATACTCCACAGATTACAGAATGCCTCCAGATGTGCATCGGAAACTACTACTGGTCTTCCAGGGAACGATCAAACCGTAGACTGTTGGAGACATTACACCCATGGAGGAACGTGCGCATGGTGACATTTGTATTCATTCC
This sequence comes from Schistocerca gregaria, assembly GCF_023897955.1. Classification (NCBI taxonomy): domain Eukaryota; kingdom Metazoa; phylum Arthropoda; class Insecta; order Orthoptera; family Acrididae; genus Schistocerca; species Schistocerca gregaria. The sequence goes on from NW_026061699.1 coordinate 2,339,075, forward strand.
CGATGCAATTTCTGTGTTTCATCAACACTTTGATGGTCTACACATTACAGAATGCCACCAGATGTGCATCGGAAACTACTACTGGTCTTCCAGGGAACGATCAAAGCGTAGACTGTTTGAGACATTACTTTTATGGAGGAATGTGCGCATGGTGACTGTTGTATTCAATCCCGATGCTCTTTCTGTGTTTCATCAACACTCTGATAGTCCACAGATTACAGAATGCCTCTAGATGTGCATCGGAAACTACTACTGGTCTTATAGGGAACGATCAAAGCGTAGACTGTTTGAGACATACCTCCTGTGGAGGATAGTGCGCATGGTGACTGTTGTATTCAATCCCGATGCAAATTCTGTGTGTCATCAACACTCTGATAGTCCACAGATTACACAATGCCACCTGATGTGCATCGGATACTGCTACTGGTCTTCCAGGGAACGATCAAATCGTAGACTGTTTGAGAATTACTCCCATGGAGGAAAGTGCGAATGGTGACTGTTGTATTCCATCCCGATGCAAGTTCTGTGTTTCATCAACACTCTAATACTCAACAGATTACAGAATGACTCCAGATGTGCATCGGAAACTACTACTGGTCTTCCAGGGAACGATCAAAGCGTAGACTGTTTGAGACATTACTCCAATGGAGGGAAATGCGCATGGTGACAGTTGTGTTCAATCCCGATGCAATTTCTGTGTTTCATCAACACTCTGATACTCCACAGATTACAGAATGCCTCCAGATGTGCATCAGAAACTTCTACTGGTCTTCCAGGTAACGATCAAAGCGTAGACTTTTAGAGACATTACACCCATGGAGGAAAGTGCGCATGGTGACATTTGTATTCAATCCCGATGCAATTACTGTGTTTCATCAACACTTTGATGGTCTACAAATGACAGAATGCGACCAGATGTGCATCGGAAACTACTACTGGTCTTCCAGGGAACGATCAAAGCGTAGACTGTTTGAGACATTACTTTTATTGAGGAATGTACGCATGGTGACTGTTGTATTCGATCCCGACGCAATCTCTGTGTTTCATCAACACTCTGATGGTCGTCAGATTACAGAATGCCTCCAGATGTGCATCGGAAACCACTACTGGTTTTCCAGGGAACGATCTAAGCGTAGACTGTTTGAGACATACCTCCCGTGTAGGAAAGTGCGCATGGTGACTGTTATATTCAATCCCGATGCAATTTCTGTGTTTCATCAACACTCTGATAGTCTACAGATTACAGAATGCCGCCAGATGTTCATCGGAAACTACTAATGGCCTTCCAGGGAACGATCAAAGCGTAGACTGTTTGAGACATTACTACCGTGGAGGAAAGTGCGGATTGTGACTGTTGTATTCAATCCCGATGCAATTTCTGTGTCTCATCAACACTCTGATACTCCACAGATTACAGAATGCCACGAGATGTGCCTCGGAAACTACTACTGGTCTTCCAGGGAACGATCAAAACGTAGACTGTTTGAGACATTACTCCCATGGAAGAAAGTGCGCATCGTGATTGTTGTATTCAATCCCGATGCAATTTCTGTGTTTCATCAACACTCTGATAGTCCACAGGTTACAGAATGCCTTCAGATGTGCATCGGAAACTAATACTGGTCTTCCAGGGAAAGATCAAAGCGTAGAATGTTTGGGACATTACTCCCATGGAGGAAAGTGCGCATAATGGTTGTTGTATTCAATCCTGATGCAATTTCTGTGTGTCATCAACACTCTGTTAGTCCACAGATTACAGAATGCCTCCAGATGTGCATCGGAAACGACTACTGGTCTTCCAGGGAACGATCAAAACGTAAACTCTTTGAGACATTACTCCCATGGAGGAAATTGCGCATCGTGACTGTTGTATTCAATCCCGATGCAATTTCTGTGTTTCATCAACACTCTGATACTCCACAGATTACAGAATTTCTCCAGATGTGCATCAGAAACTACTACTGCTCTTTCAGGAAACGATCAAAGCGTAGACTGTTAGAGACATTACTCCCATGGAGGAAAGTGCACATGGTGATTGTTGTATTCAATCCCGATGCTATTTCTGTGTTTCATCAACACTCTCATAGTCCACAGATTACAGAATGCCTCCAGATGTGCATCGGAAACTACTACTGGTCTTCCAGGGAACGATCAAATCGTAGAATGTTTGGGACATTACTCCCATGGAGAAAAGTGCGCATGGTGATCGTTGTATTCAATCCTGATGCAATTTCTGTGTGTCATCAACACTCTGATAGTCCACAGATTACAGAATGCATCCAGATGTGCATCGGAAACTACTACTGGTCTTCCAGGGAACGATCAAAGCGTAAACTCTTTGAGACAATACTCCCATGGAGGTAATTGCGCATGGTGACTGTTGTATTCAATCCCGATGCATTTTCTGTCTTTCATCAACACTCTTATAGTCCACAGGTTACAGAATGCCTCCAGATGTGCATCGGAACCTACTACTGGTCTCCCTGCGAACGATCAAAGCGTAGACTCTTTGAGACATTATTCCCATGGAGGAAAGTGCGTATGGTGACTGTTGTATTCAATCGCGATGCAATTTCTGTGTTTCATCAACACTTTGATAGTCCACAGATTACAGAATGCCTCCAGATGTTCATCGGACACTACTACTGGTCTTCCAGGAAACGATCAAAGCGTAGACTGTTTGAGACACTACTTTTATGGAGGAATGTGTGCATGGTGACTGTTGTATTCAATCCCGATGCAATTGCTGTGTTTCATCAACACTCTGATAGTCTACACATTACAGAATGCGACCAGATGTGCATCGGAAACTACTACTGGTCTTCCAGGGAACGATCAAAGCGTAGATGGTTTGAGAAAATACTGCCGTGGAGGAAAGTGCGCATGGTGAGTGTTGTATTCAATCCCGATGCAATTTCTGTGTTTCATCAACACTCTAATAGTCCACAGATAACAGAATGCCTCAAGATGTGCATCGGAAACTACTACTGGTCTTCCAGGGAACGATCAAAGCGTAAACTCTTTGAGACACTTCTCCCATGGAGGAAAGTGAGCATGGTGACTGTTGTATTCAATCCTGATGCAATTACTGTGTTTTATCAACACTTTGAAAGTCTACACATTACAGAATGCCACCAGATGTGCATCGGAAACTACTACTGGTCTTCCAGGGAACGATCAAATCGTAGATTGTTTGAGACATAACTCCCGTGAAGGAAAGTGCGCATGGTGACTGTTGTATTCAATCCAGATGCAATTTCTGTGTTTCATCAACACTCTGATACTCCACAGAATACAGAATGCCTCCAGATGTGCATCGGAAACTATTACTGGTCTTCCAGGGAACGATCAAAGCGTAGACTGTTTGAGAAATACACCAGTGGAGGAAAGTGCGCATGGTGACTGTTGTATTCAATCCCGATGCAATTTCTGTGTTTCATCAACACTCAGTTACTCCACAGATATCAGAATGCCTCCAGATGTGGATCGGAAACTACTACTGGTCTTCCAGGGAACGATCAAAGCGTAGACTGTTTGAGACACTATTTCTATGGATGAATGTGCGCATGATGACTGTTGTATTCAATCCCGAATTAAATTCTGTGTTTCATCAACACTCTGATAGTCCACAGATTACAGAATGACTCCAGATGTGCATCGGAAACTACTACTGGTCTTCCAAGGAACGATCAAAGCGTATACTCTTTGAGACATTACTCCCATGGAGGAAAGTGCGCATGGTGACTGTTGTATTCAATCCCGATGCAATTTCTGTCTTTCATCAACACTCTGATAGTCCACAGATTACAGAATGCCCTCAGATGTGCATCGGAAACTACTACTGGTCTTCCAAGGAACGATCAAAGCGTAGACTGTTTCAGACATTATTCCCATGGAGGAAAGTGCGGATGGTGACAGTTTCATTCAATCCCGATGCAATTTCTGTGTTTCATTAACACTCTGAATGTCCACACATTACAGAATGCCTCCAGATGTGCATCAGAAACTACTATTGGTCTTCCAGGGAACGATCAAAGCGTAGACTGTTTGAGACATTACGCCAATGGAGGAAACTGCGCATTGAGGCTGTTGTATTCAATCCCGATGCATTTTCTGTGTTTCTTCAACACTCTGATAGTCCACAGATTACAGAAAGCATCCAGATGTGCAACGGAAACTACTACTGGTCTTCCAGGGAACGATCAAAGCGTAGACTGTTTGAGACATTACTCCCATGGAGGAAACTGTTCATGGAGTCTGTTGTATTCAATCCCGATGCAATTTTTGTGTTTCTCCAACACTCTGATAGTCCACAGATTACAGAAAGCGTCCAGATGTGCATCGGAAACTACTACTGGTCTTCCAGGGAACCATCAAAGCGTAGAATGTTTGAGACATTACTCCCATGGAGGAAAGTGTGCATGGTGACTGTTGTATTCAATCCCGATGCAATTTCTGTCTTTCATCAACATTCAGATAGTCCACAGATTACAGAATGCGTCCAGATGTGCATCGGAAACTACTACTGGTCTTCCAGGGAACGATCAAAGCGTAGACTGTTTGAGACATTACTCCCATGGAGGAAAGTGTGCATGGTGACTGTTGTATTCAATCCCGATGCAATTTCTTTCTTTCATCAACATTCTGATAGTCCACAGATTACAGAATGCCTCCAGTTGTGCATCGGAAACTACTACTGGTCTTCCAGGGAACGATCAAAGCGTAGACTGCTTGAGAGATTACTCCCATGGAGGAAAGTGCGCATGGTGACTGTTGTATTCAATCCTGCTGCAATTACTGTGTCTCATCAACACTCTGATAGTCCACAGATTACAGAATGCCACCAGATGTGCATCGGAAACTGCTACTGGTATTCCAGGGAACGATCAAAGCGTAGACTGTTTCAGACATTACTCCCATGGTGGAAAGTGCGGATGGTGACAGTTGCATTCAATCCCGATGCAATTTCCGTGTTTCATTAACACTCTGATAGTCCACACATTACAGAATACCTCCAGATGTGCATCAGAAACTACTATTGGTCTTCCAGGGAACGATCAAAGCGTAGACTGTTTGAGACATTACTCCCATGGAGGAAACTGCACATGGAGACTGTTGTATTCAATCCCGATGCAATCTCTGTGTTTCATCAACACCCTGATAGTCCACAGATTACAGAAGGCATCCAGATGTGCATCTGAAACAACTACTGGTCTTCCAGGGAACGATCAAAGCGTAGACTGTTTGAGACATTACTCCCATGGAGGAACCTGCGCATTGTGGCTGTTTTATTCAATCCCGATGCATCTTCTGTGTTTCATCAACACTCTGATAGTACACAGATTACAGAAAGCATCCAGATGTGCAACGGAAACTACTACTGGTCTTCCAGGGAACGATCAAAGTGTAGACTGTTTGAGACATTACTCCCATGGAGGAAACTGTTCATGGAGTCTGTTGTATTCAATCCCGATGCAATTTTTGTGTTTCTCCAACACTCTGATAGTCCACAGATTACAGAAAGCATCCAGATGTGCATCGGAAACTACTACTGGTCTTCCAGGGAATCTTCAAAGCGTAGAATGTTGAGACATTACTCCCATGGAGGAAAGTGTGCATGGTGACTGTTGTATTCAATCCCGATGCAATTTCTGTCTTTCATCAACATTCTGATAGTCCACAGATTACAGAATGCCTCCAGATGTGCATCGGAAACTACTACTGGTCTTCCAGGGAACGATCAAAGCGTAGACTGTTTGAGACATTACTCCCATGGAGGAAAGTGTGCATGGTGACTGTTGTATTCAATCCCGATGCAATTTCTGTCTTTCATCAACATTCTGATAGTCCACAGATTACAGAATGCCTCCAGTTGTGCATCGGAAAATACTACTGGTCTTCCAGGGAACGATCAAACCGTAGACTGCTTGAGACATTACTCCAATGGGGGAAAGTGCGCATGGTGACTGTTGTATTCAATCCTGATGCAATTACTGTGTTTTATCAAAACTTTGATAGTCTACACATTACAGAATGCCACCAGATGTGCATCGGAAACTACTACTGTTCTTCTAGGGAACGATCAAATCGTAGATTGTTTGAGACATAACTCCCGTGAAGGAAAGTGCGCATTGTGACTGTTGTATTCAATCCTGATGCAATTTCTGTGTTTTATCAACACTTTGATAGTCTACACATTACAGATTGCCACCAGATGTGCATCGGAAACTACTACTGTTCTTCCAGGGAACGATCAATTCGTAGATTGTTTGAAACATAACTCCCATGAAGGAAAGTGCGCATGGTGACTGTTGTATTCAATCCCGATGCAATTTCTGTGTTTCATCAACACTCTTATAGTCCACAAATTACAGATTGCCTGCACATGTTCATCGGACACTACTACTGGTCTTCCAGGAAACGATCAAAGCGTAGACTGTTTGAGACATTACTTTTAAGGAGGAATGTGTGCATGGTGACTGTTGTATTCAATCCCGATGCAATTACTGTGTTTCATCAACACTCTGATAGTCTACACATTACAGAATGCGACCAGATGTGCATCGGAAACTACTACTGGTCTTCCAGGGAACGATCAAAGCGTAGATGGTTTGAGAAAATACTGCCGTGGAGGAATGTGCGCATGGTGAGTGTTGTATTCATTCCCGATGCAATTTCTGTGTTTCATCAGTGCTCTAATAGTCCACAGATAACAGAATGCCTCCAGATGTGCATCGGAAACTACTACTGGTCTTCCAGGGAACGATCAAAGCGTAAACTCTTTGAGACATTACTCCCATGGAGGAAAGTGCGCATGGTGACTGTTGTATTCAATCCTGATGCAATTACTGTGTTTTATCAACACTTTGATAGTCTACACATTACAGAATGCCACCAGATGTGCATCGGAAACTACTACTGGTCTTCCAGGGAACGATCAAATCGTAGATTGTTTGAGACATAACTCCCGTGAAGGAAAGTGCGCATGGTGACTGTTGTATTCAATCCAGATGCAATTTCTGTGTTTCATCAACACTCTGATACTCCACAGATTACAGAATTTCTCCAGATGTGCATCGGAAACTACTACTGGTCTTCCAGGGAACGGTCAAAGCGTAGACTGTTAGAGACATTACTCCCATGGAGGAAAGTGCACATGGTGATTGTTGTATTCAATCCCGATGCTATTTCTGTTTTTCATCAACACTCTGATAGTCCACAGATTACAGAATGCCTCGAGATGTGCATCGGAAACTACTACTGGTCTTCCAGGGAACGATCAAATCGTAGAATGTTTGGGACATTACTCCCATGGAGGAAAGTGCGCATGGTGATTGTTGTATTCAATCCTGATGCAATTTCTGTGTGTCATCAACACTCTGATAGTCCACAGATTACAGAATGCATCCAGATGTGCATCGGAAACTACTACTGGTCTTCCAGGGAACGATCACAGCGTAAACTCTTTGAGACATTACTCCCATGGAGGTAATTGCGCATCGTGACTGTTGTATTCAATCCCGATGCATTTTCTGTCTTTCATCAACACTCTTATAGTCCACAGGTTACAGAATGCCTCCAGATGTGCATCGGAACCTACTACTGGTCTCCCTGGGAACGATCAAAGCGTAGACTCTTTGAGACATTATTCCCATGGAGGAAAGTGCGTATGGTGACTGTTGTATTCAATAGCGATGCATTTTCTGTGTTTCATCAACACTTTGATAGTCCACAGATTACAGAATGCCTCCAGATGTTCATCGGACACTACTACTGGTCTTCCAGGAAACGATCAAAGCGTAGACTGTTTGAGACATTACTTTTATGGAGGAATGTGTGCATGGTGACTGTTGTATTCAATCCCGATGCAATTACTGTGTTTCATCAACACTCTGATAGTCCACAGATTACAGAATGCATCCAGATGTGCATCGGAAACTACTACTGGTCTTCCAGGGAACGATCAAAGCGTAAACTCTTTGAGACAATACTCCCATGGAGGTAATTGCGCATGGTGACTGTTGTATTCAATCCCGATGCATTTTCTGTCTTTCATCAACACTCTTATAGTCCACAGGTTACAGAATGCCTCCAGATGTGCATCGGAACCTACTACTGGTCTCCCTGCGAACGATCAAAGCGTAGACTCTTTGAGACATTATTCCCATGGAGGAAAGTGCGTATGGTGACTGTTGTATTCAATCGCGATGCAATTTCTGTGTTTCATCAACACTTTGATAGTCCACAGATTACAGAATGCCTCCAGATGTTCATCGGACACTACTACTGGTCTTCCAGGAAACGATCAAAGCGTAGACTGTTTGAGACACTACTTTTATGGAGGAATGTGTGCATGGTGACTGTTGTATTCAATCCCGATGCAATTGCTGTGTTTCATCAACACTCTGATAGTCTACACATTACAGAATGCGACCAGATGTGCATCGGAAACTACTACTGGTCTTCCAGGGAACGATCAAAGCGTAGATGGTTTGAGAAAATACTGCCGTGGAGGAAAGTGCGCATGGTGAGTGTTGTATTCAATCCCGATGCAATTTCTGTGTTTCATCAACACTCTAATAGTCCACAGATAACAGAATGCCTCAAGATGTGCATCGGAAACTACTACTGGTCTTCCAGGGAACGATCAAAGCGTAAACTCTTTGAGACACTTCTCCCATGGAGGAAAGTGAGCATGGTGACTGTTGTATTCAATCCTGATGCAATTACTGTGTTTTATCAACACTTTGAAAGTCTACACATTACAGAATGCCACCAGATGTGCATCGGAAACTACTACTGGTCTTCCAGGGAACGATCAAATCGTAGATTGTTTGAGACATAACTCCCGTGAAGGAAAGTGCGCATGGTGACTGTTGTATTCAATCCAGATGCAATTTCTGTGTTTCATCAACACTCTGATACTCCACAGAATACAGAATGCCTCCAGATGTGCATCGGAAACTATTACTGGTCTTCCAGGGAACGATCAAAGCGTAGACTGTTTGAGAAATACACCAGTGGAGGAAAGTGCGCATGGTGACTGTTGTATTCAATCCCGATGCAATTTCTGTGTTTCATCAACACTCAGTTACTCCACAGATATCAGAATGCCTCCAGATGTGGATCGGAAACTACTACTGGTCTTCCAGGGAACGATCAAAGCGTAGACTGTTTGAGACACTATTTCTATGGATGAATGTGCGCATGATGACTGTTGTATTCAATCCCGAATTAAATTCTGTGTTTCATCAACACTCTGATAGTCCACAGATTACAGAATGACTCCAGATGTGCATCGGAAACTACTACTGGTCTTCCAAGGAACGATCAAAGCGTATACTCTTTGAGACATTACTCCCATGGAGGAAAGTGCGCATGGTGACTGTTGTATTCAATCCCGATGCAATTTCTGTCTTTCATCAACACTCTGATAGTCCACAGATTACAGAATGCCCTCAGATGTGCATCGGAAACTACTACTGGTCTTCCAAGGAACGATCAAAGCGTAGACTGTTTCAGACATTATTCCCATGGAGGAAAGTGCGGATGGTGACAGTTTCATTCAATCCCGATGCAATTTCTGTGTTTCATTAACACTCTGAATGTCCACACATTACAGAATGCCTCCAGATGTGCATCAGAAACTACTATTGGTCTTCCAGGGAACGATCAAAGCGTAGACTGTTTGAGACATTACGCCAATGGAGGAAACTGCGCATTGAGGCTGTTGTATTCAATCCCGATGCATTTTCTGTGTTTCTTCAACACTCTGATAGTCCACAGATTACAGAAAGCATCCAGATGTGCAACGGAAACTACTACTGGTCTTCCAGGGAACGATCAAAGCGTAGACTGTTTGAGACATTACTCCCATGGAGGAAACTGTTCATGGAGTCTGTTGTATTCAATCCCGATGCAATTTTTGTGTTTCTCCAACACTCTGATAGTCCACAGATTACAGAAAGCGTCCAGATGTGCATCGGAAACTACTACTGGTCTTCCAGGGAACCATCAAAGCGTAGAATGTTTGAGACATTACTCCCATGGAGGAAAGTGTGCATGGTGACTGTTGTATTCAATCCCGATGCAATTTCTGTCTTTCATCAACATTCAGATAGTCCACAGATTACAGAATGCGTCCAGATGTGCATCGGAAACTACTACTGGTCTTCCAGGGAACGATCAAAGCGTAGACTGTTTGAGACATTACTCCCATGGAGGAAAGTGTGCATGGTGACTGTTGTATTCAATCCCGATGCAATTTCTTTCTTTCATCAACATTCTGATAGTCCACAGATTACAGAATGCCTCCAGTTGTGCATCGGAAACTACTACTGGTCTTCCAGGGAACGATCAAAGCGTAGACTGCTTGAGAGATTACTCCCATGGAGGAAAGTGCGCATGGTGACTGTTGTATTCAATCCTGCTGCAATTACTGTGTCTCATCAACACTCTGATAGTCCACAGATTACAGAATGCCACCAGATGTGCATCGGAAACTACTACTGGTATTCCAGGGAACGATCAAAGCGTAGACTGTTTCAGACATTACTCCCATGGTGGAAAGTGCGGATGGTGACAGTTGCATTCAATCCCGATGCAATTTCCGTGTTTCATTAACACTCTGATAGTCCACACATTACAGAATACCTCCAGATGTGCATCAGAAACTACTATTGGTCTTCCAGGGAACGATCAAAGCGTAGACTGTTTGAGACATTACTCCCATGGAGGAAACTGCACATGGAGACTGTTGTATTCAATCCCGATGCAATCTCTGTGTTTCATCAACACCCTGATAGTCCACAGATTACAGAAGGCATCCAGATGTGCATCTGAAACAACTACTGGTCTTCCAGGGAACGATCAAAGCGTAGACTGTTTGAGACATTACTCCCATGGAGGAACCTGCGCATTGTGGCTGTTTTATTCAATCCCGATGCATCTTCTGTGTTTCATCAACACTCTGATAGTACACAGATTACAGAAAGCATCCAGATGTGCAACGGAAACTACTACTGGTCTTCCAGGGAACGATCAAAGTGTAGACTGTTTGAGACATTACTCCCATGGAGGAAACTGTTCATGGAGTCTGTTGTATTCAATCCCGATGCAATTTTTGTGTTTCTCCAACACTCTGATAGTCCACAGATTACAGAAAGCATCCAGATGTGCATCGGAAACTACTACTGGTCTTCCAGGGAATCTTCAAAGCGTAGAATGTTGAGACATTACTCCCATGGAGGAAAGTGTGCATGGTGACTGTTGTATTCAATCCCGATGCAATTTCTGTCTTTCATCAACATTCTGATAGTCCACAGATTACAGAATGCCTCCAGATGTGCATCGGAAACTACTACTGGTCTTCCAGGGAACGATCAAAGCGTAGACTGTTTGAGACATTACTCCCATGGAGGAAAGTGTGCATGGTGACTGTTGTATTCAATCCCGATGCAATTTCTGTCTTTCATCAACATTCTGATAGTCCACAGATTACAGAATGCCTCCAGTTGTGCATCGGAAAATACTACTGGTCTTCCAGGGAACGATCAAACCGTAGACTGCTTGAGACATTACTCCAATGGGGGAAAGTGCGCATGGTGACTGTTGTATTCAATCCTGATGCAATTACTGTGTTTTATCAAAACTTTGATAGTCTACACATTACAGAATGCCACCAGATGTGCATCGGAAACTACTACTGTTCTTCTAGGGAACGATCAAATCGTAGATTGTTTGAGACATAACTCCCGTGAAGGAAAGTGCGCATTGTGACTGTTGTATTCAATCCTGATGCAATTTCTGTGTTTTATCAACACTTTGATAGTCTACACATTACAGATTGCCACCAGATGTGCATCGGAAACTACTACTGTTCTTCCAGGGAACGATCAATTCGTAGATTGTTTGAAACATAACTCCCATGAAGGAAAGTGCGCATGGTGACTGTTGTATTCAATCCCGATGCAATTTCTGTGTTTCATCAACACTCTTATAGTCCACAAATTACAGATTGCCTGCACATGTTCATCGGACACTACTACTGGTCTTCCAGGAAACGATCAAAGCGTAGACTGTTTGAGACATTACTTTTAAGGAGGAATGTGTGCATGGTGACTGTTGTATTCAATCCCGATGCAATTACTGTGTTTCATCAACACTCTGATAGTCTACACATTACAGAATGCGACCAGATGTGCATCGGAAACTACTACTGGTCTTCCAGGGAACGATCAAAGCGTAGATGGTTTGAGAAAATACTGCCGTGGAGGAATGTGCGCATGGTGAGTGTTGTATTCAATCCCGATGCAATTTCTGTGTTTCATCAGTGCTCTAATAGTCCACAGATAACAGAATGCCTCCAGATGTGCATCGGAAACTACTACTGGTCTTCCAGGGAACGATCAAAGCGTAAACTCTTTGAGACATTACTCCCATGGAGGAAAGTGCGCATGGTGACTGTTGTATTCAATCCTGATGCAATTACTGTGTTTTATCAACACTTTGATAGTCTACACATTACAGAATGCCACCAGATGTGCATCGGAAACTACTACTGGTCTTCCAGGGAACGATCAAATCGTAGATTGTTTGAGACATAACTCCCGTGAAGGAAAGTGCGCATGGTGACTGTTGTATTCAATCCAGATGCAATTTCTGTGTTTCATCAACACTCTGATACTCCACAGATTACAGAATTTCTCCAGATGTGCATCGGAAACTACTACTGGTCTTCCAGGGAACGGTCAAAGCGTAGACTGTTAGAGACATTACTCCCATGGAGGAAAGTGCACATGGTGATTGTTGTATTCAATCCCGATGCTATTTCTGTTTTTCATCAACACTCTGATAGTCCACAGATTACAGAATGCCTCGAGATGTGCATCGGAAACTACTACTGGTCTTCCAGGGAACGATCAAATCGTAGAATGTTTGGGACATTACTCCCATGGAGGAAAGTGCGCATGGTGATTGTTGTATTCAATCCTGATGCAATTTCTGTGTGTCATCAACACTCTGATAGTCCACAGATTACAGAATGCATCCAGATGTGCATCGGAAACTACTACTGGTCTTCCAGGGAACGATCACAGCGTAAACTCTTTGAGACATTACTCCCATGGAGGTAATTGCGCATCGTGACTGTTGTATTCAATCCCGATGCATTTTCTGTCTTTCATCAACACTCTTATAGTCCACAGGTTACAGAATGCCTCCAGATGTGCATCGGAACCTACTACTGGTCTCCCTGGGAACGATCAAAGCGTAGACTCTTTGAGACATTATTCCCATGGAGGAAAGTGCGTATGGTGACTGTTGTATTCAATAGCGATGCATTTTCTGTGTTTCATCAACACTTTGATAGTCCACAGATTACAGAATGCCTCCAGATGTTCATCGGACACTACTACTGGTCTTCCAGGAAACGATCAAAGCGTAGACTGTTTGAGACATTACTTTTATGGAGGAATGTGTGCATGGTGACTGTTGTATTCAATCCCGATGCAATTACTGTGTTTCATCAACACTCTGATAGTCTACACATTACAGAATGCGACCAGATGTGCATCGGAAACTACTACTGGTCTTCCAGGGAACGATCAAAGCGTAGATGGTTTGAGAAAATACTGCCGTGGAGGAAAGTGCGCATGGTGAGTGTATTATTCAATCCCGATGCAATTTCTGTGTTTCATCAAAACTCTAATAGTCCACAGATAACAGAATGCCTCCAGATGTGCATCGGAAACTACTACTGGTCTTCCAGGGAACGATCAAAGCGTAAAGTCTTTGAGACATTACTCCCATGGAGGAAAGTGAGCATGGTGACTGTTGTATTCAATCCCTATGCAATTTCTGTGTTTCATCAACACTCTGATAGTCCACAGATTACAGAATGACATCAGATGTGCATCGGAAACTACTACTGGTCTTATAGGGAACGATCAAAGCGTAGACAGTTTGAGAATTACTCCCATGGAGGAAAGTGCGCATGGTGACTGTTGTATTCAATCCCGATGTAATTTCAGTGTTTCATCAACACTCTGATACCCCACAGATTTCAGAATGCCTCCAGATGTGCATCGGGAACTACTACTTGTCTTCCAGGGAACGATCAAATAATAGACTGTTTGAGACATTACTTCCATGGAGGAAAGTGCGCATGGTGATTGTTGTATTCAATCCCGATGCAATTTATGTGTTTCATCAACACTCTGATAGTCCACATATTACAGAATGCCTCCAGATGTGCATCGGAAACTACTACTGGTCTTCCAGGGAACGATCAAAGCGTAGAATGTTTGGGACATTACTCCCATGGAGGAAAGTGCGCTTGGTGACTGTTATATTCAATCCCGATCCAATTTCTGTGTTTCATCAACACTCTGATACTCCACAGATTACAGAATGCCTCCAGATGTGCATCGGAAACTACTACTGGTCTTCCAGGGAACGATCAAAGCGTAGACTGTTTTAGACATTACTTTTATGGAGGAATGTGCGCATGGTGACTGTTGTATTCAATCCCGATGCAAATTCTCTGTTTCATCAACTCTCTAATAGTCCACAGATTACAGAATGCCACCAGATGTGCATCGGAAACTACTACTGGTCTTACAGGGAACGATCAAAGCATAGACTGCTTGAGAGTTACTCCCATGGAGGAAAGTGCGCATGGTGACTGTTGTATTCAATGCCGATGCCATTTCTGTGTGTCATCAACACTCTGATAGTCCACAGATTACACAATGCCACCAGATGTGCATCGGAAACTGCTACTGGTCTTCCAGGGAACGATCAAAACGTAGACTGTTTGAGAATTACTCCCATGGAGGAAAGTGCGAATGGTGACTGTTGTATTCAATCCCGATGCAATTTCTGTGTTTCATCAACACTCTGATACTCCACAGATTACAGAATGCCTCCAGATGTGCATCGGAAACTACTACTGGTCTTCCAGGGAACGATCAAACCGTAGAATGTTGGAGACATTACGCCCATGGAGGAACGTGCGCATGGTGACATTTGTATTCAATCCCGATGCAATTTCTGTGTTTCATCAACACTTTGATGGTCTACACATTACAGAATGCCACCAGATGTGCATCGGAAACTACTACTGGTCTTCCAGGGAACGATCAAAGCGTAGACTGTTTGAGACATTACTTTTATGGAGGAATGTGCGCATGGTGACTGTTGTATTCAATCCCGATGCTATTTCTGTGTTTCATCAACACTCTGATAGTCCACAGATTACAGAATGCCTCTAGATGTGCATCGGAAACTACTACTGGTCTTATAGGGAACGATCAAAGCGTAGACTGTTTGAGACATACCTCCTGTGGAGGATAGTGCGCATGGTGACTGTTGTATTCAATCCCGATGCAAATTCTGTGTGTCATCAACACTCTGATAGTCCACAGATTACACAATGCCACCTGATGTGCATCGGATACTGCTACTGGTCTTCCAGGGAACGATCAAATCGTAGACTGTTTGATAATTACTCCCATGGAGGAATGTGCGAATGGTGACTGTTGTATTCCATCCCGATGCAAGTTCTGTGTTTCATCAACACTCTAATACTCAACAGATTACAGAATGACTCCAGATGTGCATCGCAAACTACTACTGGTCTTCAAGGGAACGATCAAAGCGTAGACTGTTTGAGACATTACTCCAATGGAGGAAAATACGCATAGTGACTGTTGTGTTCAATCCCGATGCAATTTCTGTGTTTCATCAACACTCTGATACTCCACAGATTACAGAATGCCTCCAGATGTGCATCAGAAACTTCTACTGGTCTTCCAGGGAACGATCAAAGCGTAGACTTTTAGAGACATTACACCCATGGAGGAAAGTGCGCATGGTGACATTTGTATTCAATCCCGATGCAATTACTGTGTTTCATTAACACTTTGATGGTCTACAAATCACAGAATGCCACCAGATGTGCATCGGAAACTACTACTGGTCTTCCAGGGAACGATCAAAGCGTAGACTGTTTGAGACATTACTTTTATTGAGGAATGTGCGCATGGTGACCGTTGTATTCGATCCCGACGCAATCTCTGTGTTTCATCAACACTCTGATGGTCATCAGATTACAGAATGCCTCCAGATGTGCATCGGAAACCACTACTGGTCTTCCAGGGAACGATCTAAGCGTAGACTGTTTGAGACATACCTCCCGTGTAGGAAAGTGCGCATGGTGACTGTTATATTCAATCCCGATGCAATTTCTGTGTTTCATCAACACTCTGATAGTCTACAGATTACAGAATGCCGCCAGATGTTCATCGGAAACTACTAATGGTCTTCCAGGGAACGATCAAAGCGTAGACTGTTTGAGACATTACTACCGTGGAGGAAAGTGCGGATTGTGACTGTTGTATTCAATCCCGATGCAATTTCTGTGTCTCATCAACACTCTGATACTCCACAGATTACAGAATGCCACGAGATGTGCCTCGGAAACTACTACTGGTCTTCCAGGGAACGATCAAAACGTAGACTGTTTGAGACATTACTCCCATGGAGGAAAGTGCGCATCGTGATTGTTGTATTCTATCCCGATGCAATTTCTGTGTGTCATCAACACTCTGTTAGTCCACAGATTACAGAATGCCTCCAGATGTGCATCGGAAACTACTACTGGTCTTCCAGGGAACGATCAAAACGTAAACTCTTTGAGACATTACTCCCATGGACGAAATTGCGCATCGTGACTGTTGTATTCAATCCCGATTCATTTTCTGTCTTTCATCAACACTCTGATAGTCCACAGGTTACAGAATGCCTCCAGATGTGCATCGGAACCTACTACTGGTCTCCCTGGGAACGATCAAAGTGTAGACAGTTTGAGACATTATTCCCATGGAGGAAACTGCGCATGGTGACTGTTTTATTCAATCCCGATGCAATTTCTGTGTTTCATCAACACTTTGATAGTCCACAGATTACAGAATACCACCAGACGTACATCGGAAACTACTACTGGTCTTCCAAAGAACGATCAAAGTTTAGACTGTTTGAGACATTACTCCCATGGAGGAAACTTCGCATGGTGACTGTTGTATTGAATCCCGATACAATTTCTGTGTTTCATCAACACTCTGATAGTCCACGGATTACAGAATGAATCGAGATGTGCATCGGAAACTACTACTGGTCTTCCAGGGAACGATCAAAGCGTAGACTGTTTGAGACATACCTCCCGTGGAGGAAACTGCGCATGGTGACTGTTGTATTGAATCCCGATACAATTTATGTGTGTCATCAACACTCTGATAGTCCACAGATTACACAGTGCCACCAGATGTGCATCGGAAACTGCTACTGGTCTTCCAGGGAACGATCAAACCGTAGACTGTTTGAGAATTACTCCCATGGAGGAAAGTGCGAATGGTGACTGTTGTATTCAATCCCGATGAAATTGCTGTGTTTCATCAACACTCTGATACTCCACAGATTACAGAATGCCTCCAGATGTGCATCGGAAACTACTACTGGTCTTCCAGGGAACGATCAAAGCGTAGACTGTTAGAGACATTACACCCATGGAGGAAAGTGCGCATGGTGACATTTGTATTCAATCCCGATGCAATTACTGTGTTTCATCAACACTTTGATGGTCTACACATTACAGAATGCCACCAGATGTGCATCGGAAACTACTACTGGTCTTCCAGGAAGCGATCAAAGCGTAGATTGTTTGAGACCTTACTTTTATGGAGGAATGTGCGCATGGTGACTGTTGTATTCGATCCCGATGCAATTTCTGTGTTTCATCAACACTCTGATAGTCCTCAGATTACAGAATGCCTCCATATGTGCATCGGAAACCACTACTGGTCTTCCAGGGAACGATCAAAACGTAGGCTGTTTGAGATATACCTCCCGTGTAGGAAAGTGCGCATGGTGACTGTTATATTCAATCCCGATGCAATTTCTGTGTTTCATCAACACTCTGATAGTCCACAGATTACAGAATGCAGCCTGATGTTCATCGGAAACTACTAATGTTCTTCCAGGGAACGATCAAAGCGTAGACTGTTTGAGACATTACTTTTATGGAGGAATGTGGGCATGGTGACTGTTGTATTCGATCCCGATACAATTTCTGTGTTTCATCAACACTCTGATAGTCCTCAGATTACAGAATGCCTCCAGATGTGCATCGGAAACCACTACTGGTCTTCCAGTGAACGATCAAAACGTAGACTGTTTGAGATATACCTCCCGTGTAGGAAAGTGCGCATGGTGACTGTTATATTCAATCCCGATGCAATTTCTGTGTTTCATCAACACTCTGATACTCCACAGATTACAGAATGCCTCCAGATGTGCATCGGAAACTACTATTTGTCTTCCAGGGAACGATCAAAGCGTAGACTGTTTGAGACATTACTCCCGTGGAGGAAAGTGCGCATCGTGATTGTTGTATTCAATCCCGATGCAATTTCTGTGTTTCATCAACACTCTGATAGTCCACAGATTACAGAATGCCTCCAGATATGCATCGGAAACTAATACTGGTCTTCCAGGTAACGATCAAAGCGTAGAATGTTTGGGACATTACTCCCATGGAGGAAAGTGCGCATGGTGATTGTTGTTTTCAATCCTGATACAATTTCTGTGTTCCATCAACACTCTGATAGTCCACAGATCACAGAATGCCTCCAGATCTGCATCGGAAACTACTACTGGTCTTCCAGGTAACGATCAAAACGTAAACTCTTTGAGACATTACTCCCATGGAGGAAATTGCGCATGGTGACTGTTGTATTCAATCCCGATGCATTTTCTGTCTTTCATCAACACTCTGATAGTCCACAGGTTACAGAATGCCTCCAGATGTGCATCGGAACCTACTACTGGTCTCCCTGGGAACGATCAAAGTGTAGACTGTTTGAGACATTATTCCCATGGAGGAAAGTGCGCATGGTGACTGTTGTATTCAATCCCGACGCATTTTCTGTCTTTCATCAACACTCTGATAGTCCACAGGTTACAGAATGCCTCCAGATGTGCATCGGAACCTACTACTGGTCTCCCTGGGAACGATCAAAGTGTAGACTGTTTGAGACATTATTCCCATGGAGGAAAGTGCGCATGGTGACTGTTGTATTCAATCCCGATGAAATTGCTGTGTTTCATCAACACTCTGATACTCCACAGATTACAGAATGCCTCCAGATGTGCATCGGAAACTACTACTGGTCTTCCAGGGAACGATCAAAGCGTAGACTGTTAGAGACATTACACCCATGGAGGAAAGTGCGCATGGTGACATTTGTATTCAATCCCGATGCAATTACTGTGTTTCATCAACACTTTGATGGTCTACACATTACAGAATGCCACCAGATGTGCATCGGAAACTACTACTGGTCTTCCAGGAAACGATCAAAGCGTAGATTGTTTGAGACCTTACTTTTATGGAGGAATGTGCGCATGGTGACTGTTGTATTCGATCCCGATGCAATTTCTGTGTTTCATCAACACTCTGATAGTCCTCAGATTACAGAATGCCTCCAGATGTGCATCGGAAACCACTACTGGTCTTCCAGGGAACGATCAAAACGTAGGCTGTTTGAGATATACCTCCCGTGTAGGAAAGTGCGCATGGTGACTGTTGTATTCAATCCCGATGCAATTTCTGTGTTTCATCAACACTTTGATAGTCCACAGATTACAGAATACCACCAGACGTGCATCATAAACTACTACTGGTCTTCCAACGAACGGTCAAAGTTTAGACTGCTTGAGACATTACTCCCATGGAGGAAACTGCGCATGGTGACTGTTGTATTCAATCCCCATTCAATTTCTGTTTTTCATCAGCACTCTGATAGTCCACAGATTACAGAATGCCTCGAGATGTGCATCGGAAACTAATACTGGTCTTCCAGGGAACGATCAAAGCGTAGACTGTTTGAGACATTACTCCCATGGAGGAAAGTGCGCATCGTGATTGTTGTATTCAATCCCGATGCAATTTCTGTGTTTCATCAACACTCTGATAGTCCACAGATTACAGAATGCCTCCAGATGTGCATCGGAAACTAATACTGGTCTTCCAGGGAACGATCAAAGCGTAGAATGTTTGGGACATTACTCCCATGGAGGAAAGTGCGCATGGTGATTGTTGTATTCAATCCCGATGCAATTTCTGTGTTTCATCAACACTTTGATAGTCCACAGATTACAGAATACCACCAGACGTGCAACGGAAACTACTACTGGTCTTCCAAAGAACGATCGAAGTTTAGACTGCTTGAGACATTACTCCCATGGAGGAAACTGCGCATGATGACTGTTGTATTCAATCCCGATGCAATTTCTGTGTTTCATCAACACTCTGATAGTCCACAGATAACAGAATGCCTCCAGATGTGCATCGGAAACTACTACTGGTCATCCAGGGAACGATCAAAGCGTAAACTTATTGAGACATTACCCCCATGGAGGAAAGTGCGCATGGTGACTTTTGTATTCAATCCCGATGCATTTTCTGTCTTTCATCAACACTCTGATAGTCCACAGGTTACAGAATGACTCCAGATGTGCATCGGAACCTACTACTGGTCTCCCTGGGAACGATCAAAGTGTAGACAGTTTGAGACATTATTCCCATGGAGGAAACTGCGCATGGTGACTGTTTTATTCAATCCCGATGCAATTTCTGTGTTTCATCAACACTTTGATAGTCCACAGATTACAGAATACCACCAGACGTACATCGGAAACTACTACTGGTCTTCCAAAGAACGATCAAAGTTTAGACTGTTTGAGACATTACTCCCATGGAGGAAACTTCGCATGGTGACTGTTGTATTGAATCCCGATACAATTTCTGTATTTCATCAACACTCTGATAGTCCACGGATTACAGAATGAATCGAGATGTGCATCGGAAACTACTACTGGTCTTCCAGGGAACGATCAAAGCGTAGACTGTTTGAAACATACCTCCCGTGGAGGAAACTGCGCATGGTGACTGTTGTATTGAATCCCGATACAATTTATGTTTGTCATCAACACTCTGATAGTCCACAGATTACACAGTGCCACCAGATGTGCATCGGAAACTGCTACTGGTCTTCCAGGGAACGATCAAACCGTAGACTGTTTGAGAATTACTCCCATGGAGGAAAGTGCGAATGGTGACTGTTGTATTCAATCCCGATGAAATTGCTGTGTTTCATCAACACTCTGATACTCCACAGATTACAGAATGCCTCCAGATGTGCATCGGAAACTACTACTGGTCTTCCAGGGAACGATCAAAGCGTAGACTGTTAGAGACATTACACCCATGGAGGAAAGTGCGCATGGTGACATTTGTATTCAATCCCGATGCAATTACTGTGTTTCATCAACACTTTGATGGTCTACACATTACAGAATGCCACCAGATGTGCATCGGAAACTAGTACTGGTCTTCCAGGAAACGATCAAAGCGTAGATTGTTTGAGACCTTACTTTTATGGAGGAATGTGCGCATGGTGACTGTTGTATTCGATCCCGATGCAATTTCTGTGTTTCATCAACACTCTGATAGTCCTCAGATTACAGAATGCCTCCAGATGTGCATCGGAAACCACTACTGGTCTTCCAGGGAACGATCAAAACGTAGGCTGTTTGAGATATACCTCCCGTGTAGGAAAGTGCGCATGGTGACTGTTATATTCAATCCCGATGCAATTTCTGTGTTTCATCAACACTCTGATAGTCCACAGATTACAGAATGCAGCCAGATGTTCATCGGAAACTACTAATGTTCTTCCAGGGAACGATCAAAGCGTAGACTGTTTGAGACATTACTTTTATGGAGGAATGTGGGCATGGTGACTGTTGTATTCGATCCCGATGCAATTTCTGTGTTTCATCAACACTCTGATAGTCCTCAGATTACAGAATGCCTCCAGATGTGCATCGGAAACCACTACTGGTCTTCCAGTGAACGATCAAAACGTAGACTGTTTGAGATATACCTCCCGTGTAGGAAAGTGCGCATGGTGACTGTTATATTCAATCCCGATGCAATTTCTGTGTTTCATCAACACTCTGATACTCCACAGATTACAGAATGCCTCCAGATGTGCATCGGAAACTACTATTTGTCTTCCAGGGAACGATCAAAGCGTAGACTGTTTGAGACATTACTCCCGTGGAGGAAAGTGCGCATCGTGATTGTTGTATTCAATCCCGATGCAATTTCTGTGTTTCATCAACACTCTGATAGTCCACAGATTACAGAATGCCTCCAGATGTGCATCGGAAACTAATACTGGTCTTCCAGGGAACGATCAAAGCGTAGAATGTTTGGGACATTACTCCCATGGAGGAAAGTGCGCATGGTGATTGTTGTTTTCAATCCTGATACAATTTCTGTGTTCCATCAACACTCTGATAGTCCACAGATCACAGAATGCCTCCAGATCTGCATCGGAAACTACTACTGGTCTTCCAGGTAACGATCAAAACGTAAACTCTTTGAGACATTACTCCCATGGAGGAAATTGCGCATGGTGACTGTTGTATTCAATCCCGATGCATTTTCTGTCTTTCATCAACACTCTGATAGTCCACAGGTTACAGAATGCCTCCAGATGTGCATCGGAACCTACTACTGGTCTCCCTGGGAACGATCAAAGCGTAGACTGTTTGAGACATTATTCCCATGGAGGAAAGTGCGCATGGTGACTGTTGTATTCAATCCCGATGCAATTTCTGTGTTTCATCAACACTTTGATAGTCCACAGATTACAGAATACCACCAGACGTGCATCATAAACTACTACTGGTCTTCCAACGAACGGTCAAAGTTTAGACTGCTTGAGACATTACTCCCATGGAGGAAACTGCGCATGGTGACTGTTGTATTCAATCCCCATGCAATTTCTGTTTTTCATCAACACTCTGATAGTCCACAGATTACAGAATGCCTCGAGATGTGCATCGGAAACTACTACTGGTCTTCCAGGGAACGATCAAAGCGTAGACTGTTTGAGACATTACTCCCATGGAGGAAAGTGCGCATCGTGATTGTTGTATTCAATCCCGATGCAATTTCTGTGTTTCATCAACACTCTGATAGTCCACAGATTACAGAATGCCTCCAGATGTGCATCGGAAACTAATACTGGTCTTCCAGGGAACGATCAAAGCGTAGAATGTTTGGGACATTACTCCCATGGAGGAAAGTGCGCATGGTGATTGTTGTATTCAATCCCGATGCAATTTCTGTGTTTCATCAACACTTTGATAGTCCACAGATTACAGAATACCACCAGACGTGCATCGGAAACTACTACTGGTCATCCAAAGAACGATCGAAGTTTAGACTGCTTGAGACATTACTCCCATGGAGGAAACTGCGCATGATGACTGTTGTATTCAATCCCGATGCAATTTCTGTGTTTCATCAACACTCTGATAGTCCACAGATAACAGAATGCCTCCAGATGTGCATCGGAAACTACTACTGGTCATCCAGGGAACGATCAAAGCGTAAACTTATTGAGACATTACCCCCATGGAGGAAAGTGCGCATGGTGACTGTTGTATTCAATCCCGATGCAATTTCTGTCTTTCATCAACATTCTGATAGTCCACAGATTACAGAATGCCACCAGATGTGCATCGGAAACTACTACTGGTCATCCAGTTAACGATCAAAGCGTAGACTGTTTGAGACATTACTCCCATGGAGGAAAGTGCGCATGGTGACTGTTGTATTCAATCCAGATGCAATTTCTGTGTTTCATAAACACCCTGATACCCCACAGATTACAGAATGCCTCCAGATGTGCATCGAAAACTACTACTGGTCTTCCAGGGAACGATCAAAGCGTAGACTGTTAGAGACATTACACCCATGGAGGAAAGTGCGCATGGTGACAGTTGTATTCAATCCTGATTCAATTACTGTGTTTCATCAACACTTTGATAGTCTACACATGACAGAATGCCACCAGATGTGCATCGGAAACTACTACTGGTCTTCCAGGGAACGATCAAATCGTACATTGTTTGAGACATAACTCCCGTGAAGGAAAGTGCGCATGGTGAGTGTTGTATTCAATCCCGATGCAATTCCTGTGTTTCATCAACACTCTGATAGTCCACAAATTACAGAATGCCACCAGATGTGCATCGGAAACTACTACTGGTCTTCAGGGAACGATCAAAGCATAGATGGTTTGAGACATTACTCCCGTGGAGGAGAGTGCGCATGGTGACTGTTGTATTCAATCCCGATGCAATTTCTGTGTTTCATCAACACTCTGATAGTCCACAGATAACAGAAGGCCTCCAGATGTGCATCGGATACTACTACTGGTCTTCCAGGGAACGATCAAATCGTAAACTCTTTGAGACATTACTCACATGGTGGAAAGTGCGCATGGTGATAGTAGTAATCAATCCCGATGCAATTTCTGTGTTTCATCAACACTCTGATAGTCCACCGATTACAGAATGCCACCAGATGTGCATCGGAAACTACTACTGGTCTTCCAGGGAACGATTAAAGCGTAGACTATTTGAGAATTACTTCCATGGAGGAAAGGGCGCATGGTGACTGTTGTATTCAATCCCGATGTAATTTCAGTGTTTCATCAACACTCTGATACTCCGCAGATTACAGAATGCCTCCAGATGTGCATCGGAAACTACTACTTGTCTTCCAGGGAAAGATCAGAGCGTAGACTGTTTGAGACATTACTCCCATGGAGGAAAGTGTGCATGGTGATTGTTGTATTCAATCCCGATGCAATTTCTGTGTTTCATGAACACTCTGATAGTCCACAGATTACAGAATGCCTCCAGATGTGCATCGGAAACTACTACTGGTCTTCCAGGGAACGATCAAAGCGTAAACTCTTTGAGACATTACTCCCATGGAGGAAAGTGCGCATGGTGACTGTTGTATTCAATCCCGATGCAATTTCTGTGTTTCATCAACATTCTAATAGTCCACAGATTACAGAATGCCTCCAGATGTGCATCGGAAACTACTACTGGTCTTCCAGGGAACTATCAAAACGTAAACTCTTTGAGACATTACTCCCATGGAGGAAATTGCGCATCGTGACTGTTGTATTCAATCCCGATGCATCTTCTGTCTTTCATCAACACTCTCATAGTCCACAGGTTACAGAATGCCTCCAGATGTGCATCGGAACCTACTACTGGTCTTCCTGGTAACGATCAAAGCGTAGACTGTTTGAGACATTATTCCCATGGAGGAAAGTGCGCATGGTGATTGTTGTATTCAATCCCGATGCAATATCTGTGTTTCATCAACACTCTGATAGTCCACGGATAACAGAATGCATCCAGATGTGCATCGGAAACTACTACTGGTCTTCCAGGGAACGATCAAAGCGTAGACTGTTTGAGACATTACTCCCATGGACGAAAGTGCGCATGGTGACTGTTGTATTCAATCCAGATGCAATTTCTGTGTTTCATCAACACTCTGATACTCCACAGATTACAGAATGCCTCCAGATGTGCATCGGAAACTACTACTGGTCTTCCAGGGAACGATCAAAGCGTAAACTCTTTGAGACATTACTCCCATGGAGGAAAGTGCGCATGGTGACTGTTGTATTCAATCCCGATGCAATTTCTGTGTTTCATCAACAATCTAATAGTCCACAGATTACAGAATGCCTCCAGATGTGCATCGGAAACTACTACTGGTCTTCCAGTGAACGGATGAAGCGTAGACTGTTTGAGACATTACCCCCATGGAGGAAAGTGCGCATGGTGACTGTTGTACTCAATCCCGATGCAATTTCTGTGTTTCATCAACACTCTGACAGTCCACAGACTACAGAATGCCTCCAGATGTGCATCGGAAACTACTACTGGTCTTCCAGTGAACGGATGAAGCGTAGACTGTTTGAGACATTACCCCCATGGAGGAAAGTGCGCATGGTGACTGTTGTATTCAATCCCGATGCAATTTCTGTGTTTCATGAACACTCTGATAGTCCACAGATAAGAGAATGCATCCAGATGTGCATCGGAAACTACTACTGGTCATCCAGGGAACGATCAAAGCGTTGACTGTTTGAGACTTTACTCCCATGGAGGAAAGTGCGCATGGTGACTGTTGTATTCATTCCCGATGCAATTTCTGTGTTTCATCAACACTCTGATAGTCATCAGATTACAGAATGCCTCCAGATGTGCATCGGAAACTACTACTGGTCTTCCAGGGAACGATCAAAGCGTAGACTCTTTCAGACATTACCTCCATGGAGGAAAGTGCGAAAGGTGACTGTTGTATTCAATACCGATGCAATTTCTGTGTTTCATCAACACTCTGATGGTCCACAGATTACAGAATGCCACCACATGTGCATCGGAAACTACTACTGGTCTTCCAGGGAACGATCAAAGCGTAGACTGTTTGAGACATACCTCCCGTAGAAGAAAGTGCGCATGGTGACTGTTGTATTCAATCCCGATGCAATTTCTGTGTTTCATCAACACTCTGATAGTCCACAGTTTACAGAATGCCATCAGATGTGCATCGGAAACTACTACTGGTCTTCCAGGGAACGATCGCGGCGTAGACTGTTTGAGAATTACTCCCATGGAGGAAAGTGCGCATGGTGACTGTTGTATACAATCCCGATGTAATTTCAGTGTTTAATCAACACTCTGATAGTCCAAAGATTACAGAATGCCTCCAGATGTGCATCGGAAACTACTACTGGTCTTCCAGCGAATGATCAAAGCGTAGACTGTTTGGGACACTACTCCTATGGAGGAAAGTGCGCATGGTGATTGTTGTATTCAATCCTTAGGCAATTTCTGTGTGTCACCAACACTCTGATATTCCACAGATTACAGAATGCCTCCTGATGTGCATCGGAAACTACTACTGGCCTTCCAGGCAACGATCAAAAACGTAAACTCTTTGAGATATTACTCCCATGGAGGAAATTGCGCATCGTGAATGTTGTATTCAATCCAGATGCATTTTCTGTCTTTCATCAACACTCTGATAGTCCACAAGTTACAGAATGACTCCAGATGTGCATCGGAACCTACTACTGGTCTTCGTGGAAACGATCAAAGCGTAAACTGTTTGAGACATAATTCCCACCTAGGAAAGTGCGCATGGTGACTGTTGTATTCAATCCCGATGCAATTTCTGTGTTTCATCAACAGTTTGATAGTCCACAGATATCAGAATACCACCAGAAGTGCATCGGAAACTACTACTGGTCTTCCAAAGAACGATCAAAGCTTAGACTGTTAGAGACATTACACCCATGGAGGAAAGTGCCCATGGTGACATTTGTATTCAATCCCGATGCAATTACTGTGTTTCATCAACACTTTGATGGTCAACACATTACAGAATGCCACCAGATGTGCATCGGAAACTACTACTGGTCTTCCAGGGAACGATCAAAGCGTAGACTGTTTGAGACATTACTTTTATGGAGGAATGTGCGCATGGTGACTGTTGTATTCGATCCCGATGCAATTTCTGTGTTTCATCAACACTCTGATACTCCTCAGATTACAGAATGCCTCCAGATGTGCATCGGAAACCACTACTGGTCTTCCAGTGAACGATCAAAACGTAGACTGTTTGAGATATACCTCCCGTGTAGGAAAGTGCGCATGGTGACTGTTATATTCAAACCCGATGCAATTTCTGTGTTTCATCAACACTCTGATAGTCCACAGATTACAGAATGCAGCCAGATGTTCATCGGAAACTACTAATGGTCTTCCAGGGAACGATCAAAGCGTAGACTCTTTCAGACATTACTACCGTGGAGGAAAGTGCGGATTGTGACTGTTGTATTCAATACCGATGCAATTTCTGTGTCTCATCAACACTCTGATACTCCACAGATTACAGAATGCCACGAGATGATCATCGTAAACTACTACTGGTCTTCCAGGGAACGATCAAAGCGTAGACTCTTTCAGACATTACTCCCATGGAGGAAAGTGTGGATGGTGACTGTTGTATTCAATACCGATGCAATTTCTGTGTTTCATCAACACTCTGATAGTCCACAGATTACAGAATGCCACCAGATGTGCATCGGAAACTACTACTGGTCTTCCAGGGGACGATCAAAAGCGTAGACTGTTTGAGACATATCTCCCATGGAAGAAAGTGCGCATGGTGACTGTTGTATTCAATCACGATGCAATTTCTGTGTTTCATCAACACTCTGATAGTCCACAGATTA
This sequence comes from Schistocerca gregaria, assembly GCF_023897955.1. Classification (NCBI taxonomy): domain Eukaryota; kingdom Metazoa; phylum Arthropoda; class Insecta; order Orthoptera; family Acrididae; genus Schistocerca; species Schistocerca gregaria. The sequence continues at coordinate 2,367,325 of NW_026061699.1, forward strand.
CAGAATGCCTCCAGATGTGCATCGGAAACTACTACTGGTCTTCCAGGGAACGATCAAAGCGTAGACTGTTTGAGAATTACTCCCATGGAGGAAAGTGCGCATGGTGACTGTTGCATTCAATCCCGATGTAATTTCAGTGTTTCATCAACACTCTGATACTCCACAGATTACAGAATGCCTCCAGATGTGCATCGGAAACTACTACTTGTTTTCCAGGGAACGATCAAAGCGTAGACTGTTTGAGACATTACTCCCATGGAGGAAAGTGCGCATCGTGATTGTTGTATTCAGTCCCGATGCAATTTCTGTGTTACATCAACACTCTGATAGTCCACAGATTACAGAATGCCTCCAGATGTGCATCGGAAACTAATACTGGTCTTCCAGGGAACGACCAAAGCGTAGAATGTTTGGGACATTACTCCCATGGAGGAAAGTGCGCATGGTGATTGTTGTATTCAATCCTGATGCAATTTCTGTGTGTCATCAACACTCTGATAGACCACAGATTACAGAATGTCTCGAGATATGCATCGGAAACTACTACTGGTCTTCCAGGGAACGATCAAAACGTAAACTCTTTGAGACATTACTCCCATGGAGGAAATTGCGCATGGTGACTGTTGTATTCAATCCCGATGCATTTTCTGTCTTTCATCAACACTCTGATAGTCCACAGGTTACAGAATCCCTCAAGATGTGCATCGGAACCTACTACTGGTCTCCCTGGGAACGATCAAAACGTAGACTGTTTGAGACATTATTCCCATGGAGGAAAGTGCGCATGGTGACTGTTGTATTCAATCCCGATGCAAATTCTGTGTTTCATCCACACTTTGGTAGTCCACAGATTACAGAATACCACCAGACGTGCATCGGAAACTACTATTTGTCTTCCAAAGAACGATCAAAGTTTAGACTGCTTGAGACATTACTCCCATGGAGGAAACTGCGCATGGGGACTGTTGTATTCAATCCCGATGCAATTTCTGTTTTTCATCAACACTCTGATAATCCACAGATTACAGAATGCCTCGAGATGTGCATCGGAAACTACAACTGGTCTTCCAGGGAACGATCAAAGCGTAGACTGCTTGAGACATTACTCCCATGGAGGAAACTGCGCATGATGACTGTTTTATTCAATCCCGATGCAATTTCTGTGTTTCATCAACACTCTGATAGTCCACAGATAACAGAATGCCTCCAGATGTGCATCGGAAACTACTACTGGTCATCCAGGGAACGATCAAAGCGTAAACTTATTGAGACATTACGCCCATGGAGGAAAGTGCGCATGGTGACTGTTGTATTCAATCCCGATGCAATTTCTGTCTTTCATCAACATTCTGATAGTCCACAGTTTACAGAATGCCTCCAGATGTGCATCGGAAACTACTACTGGTCTTCCAGGGAACGATCAAAGCGTAGTCTGTTTGAAACATTACTCCCATGGAGGGAAGTGCGCATGGTGACTGTTGTATTCAATCCAGATGCAATTTCTGTGTTTCATAAACACTCTGATACTCCACAGATTACAGAATGCCTCCAGATGTGCATCGGAAACTACTACTGGTCTTCCAGGGAACGATCAAAGGGTAGACTGTTACAGACATTACACCCATGGAGGAAAGTGCGCATGGTGACAGTTGTATTCAATCCTGATTCAATTACTGTGTTTCATCAACACTTTGATAGTCTACACATTACAGAATGCCACCAGATGTGCATCGGAAACTACTACTGGTCTTCCAGGGAACGATTAAAGCGTAGACTGTTTGAGAATTACTTCCATGGAGGAAAGTGCGCATGGTGACTGTTGTATTCAATCCCGACGTAATTTCAGTGTTTCATCAACACTCTGATACTCCGCAGATTACAGAATGCCTCCAGATGTGCATCGGAAACTACTACTGGTCTTCCAGGGAACGATCAAAACGTAAACTCTTTGAGACATTACTCCCATGGAGGAAATTGCGCATCGTGACTGTTGTATTCAATCCCGATGCATTTTCTGTCTTTCATCAACACTCTCATAGTCCACAGGTTACAGAATGCCTCCAGATGTGCATCGGAACCTACTACTGGTCTTCCTGGGAACGATCAAAGCGTAGACTGTTTGAGACATTATTCCCAAGGAGGAAAGTGCGCATGGTGATTGTTGTATTCAATCCCGATGCAGTTTCTGTGTTTCATCAACACTCTGATAGTCCACAGATAAGAGAATGCATCCAGATGCGCATCGGAAACTACTACTGGTCTTCCAGTGAACGGATGAAGCGTAGACTGTTTGAGACATTACCCCCATGGAGGAAAGTGCGCATGGTGACTGTTGTATGCAATTCCGATGCAATTTCTGTGTTTCATCAACACTCTGATAGTCCACAGATAAGAGAATGCATCCAGATGCGCATCGGAAACTACTACTGGTCATCCAGGGAACGATCAAAGCGTTGACTGTTTGAGACTTTACTCCCATGGAGGAAAGTGCGCATGGTGACTGTTGTATTCAATCCCGATGCAATTTCTGTGTTTCATCAACACTCAGATGGTCCACAGATTACAGAATGCCACCAGATGTGCATCGGAAACTACTACTGGTCTTCCAGGGAACGATCAAAGCGTAGACTGTTTGAGACATACCTCCCGTGGAAGAAAGTGCGCATGGTGACTGTTGTATTCAATCCCGATGCAATTTCTGTGTTTCATCAACACTCTGATAGTCTACAGTTTACAGAATGCCATCAGATGTGCATCGGAAACTACTACTGGTCTTCCAGGGAACGATCGCGGCGTAGACTGTTTGAGAATTACTCCCATGGAGGAAAGTGCGCATGGTGACTGTTGTATACAATCCCGATGTAATTTCAGTGTTTAATCAACACTCTGATAGTCCACAGATTACAGAATGCCTCCAGATGTGCATCGGAAACTACTACTGGTCTTCCAGGGAATGATCAAAGCGTAGACTGTTTGGGACATTACTCCTATGGAGGAAAGTGCGCATGGTGATTGTTGTATTCAATCCTGATGCAATTTCTGTGTGTCATCAACACTCTGATATTCCACAGATTACAGAATGCCTCCAGATGTGCATCGGAAACTACTACTGGTCTTCCAGGGAACGATCAAAGCGTAGACTGTTTGAGACATTACTTTTATGGATGAATGTGCGCATGGTGACTGTTGTATTCGATCCCGATGCAATTTCTGTGTTTCATCAACACTCTGATAGTCCTCAGATTACAGAATGCCACCAGATGTGCATCGGAAATCACTACTGGTCTTCCAGTGAACGATCAAAACGTAGAGTGTTTGAGATATACCTCCCGTGTAGGAAAGTGCGCATGGTGACTGTTATATTCAATCCCGATGCAATTTCTGTGTTTCATCAACACTCTGATAGTCCACAAATTACAGAATGCAGTCAGATGTTCATCGGAAACTACTAATGGTCTTCCAGGGAACGATCAAAGCGTAGACTGTTTGAGACATTACTACCGTGGAGGAAAGTGCGGATTGTGACTGTTGTATTCAATACCGATGCAATTTCTGTGTCTCATCAACACTTTGATACTCCACAGATTACAGAATGCCACGAGATGATCATCGGAAACTACTACTGGTCTTCCAGGGAACGATCAAAGCGTAGACTCTTTCAGACATTACTCCCATGGAGGAAAGTGTGGATGGTGACTGTTGTATTCAATACCGATGCAATTTCTGTGTTTCATCAACACTCTGATAGTCCACAAATTACAGAATGCAGTCAGATGTTCATCGGAAACTACTAATGGTCTTCCAGTGAACGATCAAAGCGTAGACTGTTTGAGAATTACTCCCATGGAGGAAAGTGCGCATGGTGACTGTTGTATTCAATCCCGATGTAATTTCAGTGTTTCATCAACACTCTGATACTCCACAGATTACAGAATGCCTCCAGATGTGCATCGGAAATTACTACTTGTCTTCCAGGAACGATCAAAGCGTAGACTGTTTGAGACATTACTCCCATGGAGGAAAGTGCGCATCGTGATTGTTGTATTCAGTCCCGATGCAATTTCTGTGTTTCATCAACACTCTGATAGTCCACAGATTACAGAATGCCTCCAGATGTGCATCGGAAACTAATACTGGTCTTCCAGGGAACGATCAAAGCGTAGAATGCTTGGGACATTACTCCCATGGATGAAAGTGCGCATGGTGATTGTTGTTTTCAATCCTGATGCAATTTCTGTGTGTCATCAACACTCTGATAGTCCGCAGATTACAGAATGTCTCCAGATATGCATCGGAAACTACTACTGGTCTTCCAGGGAACGATCAAATCGTAAACTCTTTGAGACATTACTCCCATGGAGGAAATTGCGCATGGTGACTGTTGTATTCACTCCCGATGCATTTTCTGTCTTTCATCAACACTCTGATAGTCCACAGGTTACAGAATGCCTCCAGATGTGCATCGGAACCTACTACTGGTCTCCCTGGGAACGATCAAAACGTAGACTGTTTGAGACATTATTCCCATGGAGGAAAGTGCGCATGGTGACTGTTGTATTCAATCCCGATGCAATTTCTGTGTTTCATCCACACTTTGATAGTCCACAGATTACAGAATACCACCAGACGTGCATCGGAAACTACTACTGGTCTTCCAAAGAACGATCAAAGTTTAGACTGCTTAAGACATTACTCCCATGGAGGAAACTGCGCATGGTGACTGTTGTATTCAATCCCGAAGCAATTTCTGTTTTTCATCAACACTCTGATAATCCACAGATTACAGAATGCCTCGAGATGTGCATCGGAAACTACTACTGGTCTTCCAGGGAACGATCAAAGCGTAGACTGTTTGAGACATTACTTATGGAGGAATGTGCGCATGGTGATTGTTGTATTCAATCCCGATGCAATTTCTGTGTTTCATCAACACTCTGATAGTCCACAGATAACAGAATGCCTCCAGATGTGCATCGGAAACTACTACTGGTCATCCAGGGAACGATCAATGCGTAAACTTATTGAGACATTACTCCCATGGAGGAAAGTGCGCATGGTGACTGTTGTATTCAATCCCGATGCAATTTCTGTCTTTCATCAACATTCTGATAGTCCACAGATTACAGAATGCCTCCAGATGTGCATCGGAAACTACTACTGGTCTTCCAGGGAACGATCAAAGCGTAGACTGTTTGAGACATTACTCCCATGGAGGAAAGTGCGCATGGTGACTGTTGTATTCAATCCAGATGCAATTTCTGTGTTTCATAAACACTCTGATACTCCACAGATTACAGAATGCCTCCAGATGTGCATCTGAAACTACTACTGGTCTTCCAGGGAACGATCAAAGCGTAGACTGTTAGAGACATTACACCCATGGAGGAAAATGCGATTGGTGACTGTTGTATTTAATCCTGATTCAATTCATGTGTTTCATCAACACTTTGATAGTCTACACATTACAGAATGCCACCAGATGTGCATCGGAAACTACTACTGGTCTTCCAGGGAACGATAAAATCGTACATTGTTTGAGACATAACTCCCGTGAAGAAAAGTGCGCATGGTGACTGTTGTATTCAATCCCGATGCAATTTCTGTGTTTCATCAACACTCCGATAGTCCACAAATTACAGAGTGCCTCCAGATGTGCATAGGAAACTACTACTTGTCTTCCAGGGAAAGATCAAAGCGTAGACTGTTTGAGACATTACTCCCATGGAGGAAAGTGCGCATGGTGATTGTTCTATTCAATCCCGATGCAATTTCTGTGTTTCATCAACACTCTGATAGTTTACAGATAACAGAATGCATCCCAATGTGCATCGGAAACTACTACTGGACATCCAGGGGACGATCAAAGCGTAGACTGTTTGAGACATTCCTCCCATGGAGGAAATTGCGCATCGTGACTGTTGTATTCAATCCCGATGCATTTTCTGTCTTTCATCAACATTCTGAAAGTCCACAGATTACAGAATGCCACGAGATGAGTATCGGAAACTACTACTGGTCTTCCATCGAACGATCAAAGCGTAGACTCTTTCAGACATTACCTCCATGGAGGAAAGTGCGGAAGGTGACTGTTGTATTCAATACCAATTGCAATTTCTGTGTTTCATCAACACTCTGATAGTCCACAGATTACAGAATGCCACCAGATGTGCATCGGAAACTACTACTGGTCTTCCAGGGAACGATCAAAGCGTAGACTGTTTGAGACATACCTCCCGTGGAAGAAAGTGCGCATGGTGACTGTTGTATTCAATCCCGATGCAATTTCTGTGTTTCATCAACACTCTGATAGTCCACAGTTTACAGAATGCCATCAGATGTGCATCGGAAACTACTACTGGTCTTCCAGGGAACGATCGCGGCGTAGACTGTTTGAGAATTACTCCCATGGAGGAAAGTGCGCATGGTGACTCTTGTATTCAATCCCGATGTAATTTCAGTGTTTAATCAACACTCTGATGCTCCGCAGATTACAGAATGCCTCCAGATGTGCATCGGAATCTACTACTGGTCTTCCAGGGAACGATCAAAAACGTAGACGGTTTTAGACATTACTCCCATGGAGGAAAGTGCGCATGGTGACTGTTGTATTCAATCCAGATGCAATTTCTGTGTTTCATCAACACTCCGATACTCCACAGATTACAGAATGCCTCCAGATGTGCATCGGAAACCACTACTGGTCTTCCAGGGAACGATCAAAACGTAGGCTGTTTGAGACATTACACCCATGGAGGAAAGTGCGCATGGTGACTGTTGTATTCAATCCCGATGCAATTTCTGTGTTTCATCAACACTCTGATAGTCCACAAATGACAGAATGCCTCCAGATGTGCATCGGAAGCTACATCTGATCTTCCAGGGAACGATCAAAGCGTGGACTGTTTGAGACATTACTTTTATGGAGGAATGTGCAAATGGTGATTGTTGTATTCAATCCCGAACAATTTCTGTGTTTCATCAACACTCTGATAGTCCACAGATAACAGAATGCCTCCAGATATGCATCGGAAACTACTACTGGTCATCCAGGGAACGGTCAAAGCGTAAGCTCTTTGCGACATTACTCCCATGGAGGAAAGTGCGCATGGTGACTGTTTTACTCAATCCCGATGCAATTTCTGTCTTTCATCAACATTCTGATAGTCCACAGATTACAGAATGCCTCCAGATGTGCATCGGAAACTACTACTGGTCTTCCAGGGAACGATCAAAGCGTAGACTGTTAGAGACATTACACCCATGGAGGAAAGTGCGCATGGTGACTGTTGTATTCAATCCCGATGCAATTACTGTGTTTCATCAACACTTTGATAGTCTGCACATTACAAAATGCCACCAGATGTGCATCGGAAACTACAACTGGTCTTCCAGGGAACGACCAATCGTAGATTGTTTCAGACATAACTCCCGTGAAGGAAAGTGCGCATGGTGACTGTTGTATTCAATCCCGATGCAATTTCTGTGTTTCATCAACACTCCGATAGTCTACACATTACAGAATGCGACCAGATGGGCATCGGAAACTACTACTGGTCTTCCAGGTAACGATCAAATCGTACATTGTTTGAGACATAACTCCCGTGAAGGAAAGAGCGCATGGTGACTGTTGTATTCAATCCCGATGCAATTTCTGTGTTTCATCAACACTCTGATAGTCCACAAATTACAGAATGCCTCCAGATGTTCATCGGAAACTACTACTGGTCTTCCAGGAAATGATCAAGGCGTAGACTGTTTGAGACATTACTTTTATGGAGGAATGTGCGCATGTTGACTGTTGTATTCTATCCCGATGCAATTACTGTGTTTCATCAACACACTGATAGTCTACACATTATAGAATGCGACCAGATGTGCATCGGAAACTACTACTGGTCTTCCAGGGAACGATCAAAGCATAGATGGTTTGAGACATTACCCCCGTGGAAGAGAGTGCGCATGGTGACTGGTGTATTCAATCACGATGCAATTTCTGTGTTTCATCAACACTCTGATAGTCCACAGATAACAGAATGCCTCCAGATGTGCATCGGAAACTACTACTGGTCTTCCAGCGAACGATCAAATCGTAAACTCTTTGAGACATTACTCACATGGTGGAAAGTGCGCATGGTGACTGTTGTATTCAATCCCGATGCAATTTCTGTGTTTCATCAACACTCTGATAGTCCACAGATTTCAGAATGCCATTAGATGTGCATCGGAAACTACTACTGGTCTTCCAGGGAACGATTAAATCGTAGACTGTTTGAGAATTACCCCCATGGAGGAAAGTGCGCATGGTGACTGTTGTATTCAATCCCGATGTAATTTCAGTGTTTCATCAACACTCTGATACTCCACAGATTTCAGAATGCCTCCAGATGTGCATCGGAAACTACTAATTGTCTTCCAGGGAAAGATCAAAGCGTAGACTGTTTGAGACATTACTCCCATGGAGGAAAGTGCGCATGGTGATTGTTGTATTCAATCCCGATGCAATTTCTGTGTTTCATCAACACTCTGATAGACCACAGATTACAGAATACCTCCAGATGGGCATCGGAAACTACTACTGGTCTTCCAGGGAACGATCAAAGCGTAAACTCTTTGAGACATTACTCCCATGGAGGAAAGTGCGCATGGTGACTTTTGTATTCAATACCGATGCAATTTCTGTGTTTCATCAACACTATGATAGTCCACAGATTACAGAATGCCACCAGATGTGCATCGGAAACTACTACTGGTCTTCCAGGGAACGATCAAAACGTAGAATGTTTGAGACATACCTCCCGTGGAAGAAAGTGCGCATGGTGACTGTTGTATTCAATCCCGATGCAATTTCTGTGTTTCATCAACACTCTGATAGTCCACAGTTTACAGAATGCCATCAGATGTGCATCGGAAACTACTACTGGTCTTCCAGGGAACGATCGCGGAGTAGACTGTTTGAGAATTACTCCTATGGAGGAAAGTGCGCATGGTGACTGTTGTATTCAATCCCGATGTAATTTCAGTGTTTAATCAACACTCTGATACTCCGCAGATTACAGAATGCCCAAAGTTGTGCATCGGAAAGTACTACTTGTCTTCCAGGGAACGATCAAAGCGTAGACTGTTTGAGACATTACTCCCATGAAGGAAAGTGCGCATGGTGATTGTTGTATTCAATTCCGATGCATTTTCTGTCTTTCATCAACACTCTGATAGTCCACAAGTTACAGAATGACTCCAGATGTGCATCGGAACCTACTACTGGTCTTCGTGGGAACGATCGCGGCGTAGACTGTTTGAGAATTACTCCCATGGAGGAAAGTGCGCATGGTGACTGTTGTATTCAATCCCGATGTAATTTCAGTGTTTAATCAACACTCTGATGCTCCGCAGATTACAGAATGCCTCCAGATGTGCATCGGAATCTACTACTGGTCTTCCAGGGAACGATCAAAAACGTAGACGGTTTTAGACATTACTCCCATGGAGGAAAGTGCGCATGGTGACTGTTGTATTCAATCCAGATGCAATTTCTGTGTTTCATCAACACTCCGATACTCCACAGATTACAGAATGCCTCCAGATGTGCATCGGAAACTACTACTGGTCTTCCAGGGAACGATCAAAGCGTAGACTGTTAGAGACATTACACCCATGGAGGAAAGTGCGCATGGTGACTGTTGTATTCAATCCCGATGCAATTACTGTGTTTCATCAACACTTTGATAACCTACACATTACAAAATGCCACCAGATGTGCATCGGAAACTACTACTGGTCTTCCAGGGAACGACCAATCGTAGATTGTTTCAGACATAACTCCCGTGAAGGTAAGTGCGCATGGTGATTGTTGTATTCAATCCCGATGCAATACCTGTGTTTCATCAACACTCTGATAGTCTAAACATTACAGAATGCGACCAGATGTGCATCGGAAAGTACTACTGGTCTTCCAGGGAACGATCAAATCATACATTGTATGAGACATAACTCCCGTGAAAGAAAGTGCGCATGGTGACTGTTGTATTCAATCCCGATGCAATTTCTGTGAAACTACTACTGGTCTTCCAGGGAACGATCAAATCGTACATTGTTTGAGACATAACTCCCGTGAAGGAAAGTGCGCATGGTGACTGTTGTATTCAATCCCGATGCAATTTCTGTATTTCATCAACACTCTGATAGTCCACAGATAACAGAATGCCTCCAGATGTGCATCGGAAACTACTACTGGTCATCCAGGGAACGATCAAAGCGTAAGCTTTTTCCGACATTACTCCCATGGAGGAGAGTGCTCATGGTGGCTGTTGTATTCAATCCCGATGCAATTTCTGCCTTTCATCAACATTCTGATAGTCCACAGATAACAGAATGCCTCCAGATGTGCATCGGAATCTACTACTGGTCTTCCAGGGAACGATCAAAAACGTAGACGGTTTTAGACATTACTCCCATGGAGGAAAGTGCGCATGGTGACTGTTGTATTCAATCCAGATGCAATTTCTGTGTTTCATCAACACTCCGATACTCCAGAGATTACAGAATGCCTCCAGATGTGCATCGGAAACTACTACTGGTCTTCCAGGGAACGACCAATCGTAGATTGTTTCAGACATAACTCCCGTGAAGGTAAGTGCGCATGGTATTGTTGTATTCAATCCCGATGCCATTTCTGTGTTTCATCAACACTCTGATAGTCTACACATTACAGAATGCGACCAGATGTGCATCGGAAAGTACTACTGGTCTTCCAGGGAACGATCAAATCGTACATTGTATGAGACATAACTCCCGTGAAGGAAAGTGCGCATGGTGACTGTTGTATTCAATCCCGATGCAATTTCTGTGTTTCATCAACACTCTGATAGTCCACAAATGACAGAATGCCTCCAGATGTGCATCGGAAGCTACATCTGATCTTCCAGGGAACGATCAAAGCGTGGACTGTTTGAGACATTACTTTTATGGAGGAATGTGCAAATGGTGATTGTTGTATTCAATCCCGAACAATTTCTGTGTTTCATCAACACTCTGATAGTCCACAGATAACAGAATGCCTCCAGATATGCATCGGAAACTACTACTGGTCATCCAGGGAACGGTCAAAGCGTAAGCTCTTTGCGACATTACTCCCATGGAGGAAAGTGCGCATGGTGACTGTTGTACTCAATCCCGATGCAATTTCTGTCTTTCATCAACATTCTGATAGTCCACAGATAACAGAATGCCTCCAGATGTGCATCGGAAACTACTACTGGTCTTCCAGGGAACGATCAAAGCGTAGACTGTTTTAGACATTACTCCCATGGAGGAAAGTGCGCATGGTGACTGTTGTATTCAATCCAGATGCAATTTCTGTGTTCCATCAACACTCCGATACTCCACAGATTACAGAATGCCTCCAGATGTGCATCGGAAACTACTACTGGTCTTCCAGGGAACGATCAAAACTCTGATTGGAATGTATACCGCAGAGATAGGCTGGACAGTGAAGGGGGAGGCGTGTTTATAGCGATAAGAAGTGCAATAGTATCGAAGGAAATTGACGGAGATTCGAATTGTGAAATGATTTGGGTGAAGGTCACGGTTAAAGCAGGCTCAGACATGGTAATTGGATGTCTCTATAGGCCCCCGGGCTCAGCAGCTGTTGTGGCTCAGCACCTGAAGAATAATTTGGAAAATATTTCGAGTATATTTCCCCACCATGTTATAGTTTTGGGTGGAGATTTTAATTTGCCGGATATAGACTGGGAGACTCAAACGTTCATAACGGGTGGCAGGGACAAAGAATCCAGTGAAATATTTTTAAGTGCTTTATCTGAAAACTACCTTGAGCAGTTAAACAGAAAACCGACTCGTGGCGATAATATATTAGACCTTCTGGTGACAAACAGACCCGAACTATTTGAATCAGTTAATGCAGAACAGGGAATCAGCGATCATAAAGCGGTTACTGCGTCGATGATTTCAGCCGTAAATAGAAATATTAAAAAAGGTAGGAAGATTTTTCTGTTTAGCAAAAGTGACAAAAAGCAGATTACAGAGTACCTGACGGCTCAACACAAAAGTTTTGTCTCAAGTGCAGATAGTGTTGAGGATCAGTGGACAAAGTTCAAAACCATGGTACAATATGCGTTAGATGAGTATGTGCCAAGCAAGATCGTAAGAGATGGAAAAGAGCCACCGTGGTACAACAACCGAGTTAGAAAACTGCTGCGGAAGCAAAGGGAACTTCACAGCAAACATAAACATAGCCAAAGCCTTGCAGACAAACAAAAATTACGCGAAGCGAAATGTAGTGTGAGGAGGGCTATGCGAGAGGCTTTCAATGAATTCGAAAGTAACGTTCTATGTACTGACTTGGCAGAAAATCCTAAGAAATTTTGGTCCTATGTCAAAGCGGTAGGTGGATCAAAACAAAATGTCCAGACACTCTGTGACCAAAATGGTACTGAAACAGAGGATGACAGACTAAAGGCCGAATTACTAAATGTCTTCTTCCAAAGCTGTTTCACAGAGGAAGACTGCACTGTGCTTCCTTCTCTAGATCGTCGCACAGTTGACAAAATGGTAGATATCGAAGTAGACGACAGAGGGATAGAGAAACAATTAAAATCGCTCAAAAGAAGAAAGGCCGCTGGTCCTGATGGGATACCAGTTCGATTTTACACAGAGTACGCGAAGGAACTTGCCCCCCTTCTTGCAGCGGTGTACCGTAGGTCTCTAGAAGAGCGAAGCGTTCCAGAGGATTGGAAAAGGGCACAGGTCATCCCCGTTCTCAAGAAGGGACGTCGAACAGATGTGCAGAACTATAGACCTATATCTCTAACGTCGATCAGTTGTAGAATTTTGGAACACGTATTATGTTCGAGTATAATGTCTTTTCTGGAGACTAGAAATCTACTCTGTAGGAATCAGCATGGGTTTCGAAAAAGACGATCGTGTGAAACCCAGCTCGCGCTATTCGTCCACGAGACTCAGAGGGCCTTAGACACGGGTTCACAGGTAGATGCCGTGTTTCTTGACTTCCGCAAGGCGTTTGACACAGTTCCCCATAGTCGTTTAATGAATAAAGTAAGAGCATACGGACTATCAGATCAATTGTGTGATTGGATTGAGGAGTTCCTAGATAACAGAACGCAGCACGTCATTCTCAATGGAGAGAAGTCTTCCGAAGTAAGAGTGATTTCAGGTGTGCCGCAGGGGAGTGTCATAGGACCGTTGCTATTCACAATATACATAAATGACCTGGTGGATGACATCGGAAGTTCACTGAGGCTTTTTGCAGATGATGCTGTGGTGTATCGAGAGGTTGCAACAATGGAAAATTGTACTGAAATGCAGGAGGATCTGCAGCGAATTGACGCATGGTGCACGGAATGGCAATTGAATCTCAATGTAGCGAAGTGTAATGTGATGCGAATACATAGAAAGATAGGTCCCTTATCATTTAGCTACAAAATAGCAGGTCAGCAACTGGAAGCAGTTAATTCCATAAATTATCTGGGAGTACGCATTAGGAGTGATTTAAAATGGAATGATCATATAAAGTTGATCGTCGGTAAAGCAGATGCCAGACTGAGATTCATTGGAAGAATCCTAAGGAAATGCAATCCGACAACAAAGGAAGTAGGTTACAGTACGCTTGTTCGCCCAATGCTTGAATACTGCTCAGCAGTGTGGGATCCGCACCAGGTAGGGTTGATAGAAGAGATAGAGAAGATCCAACGGAGAGCAGCGCGCTTCGTTACAGGATCATTTAGTAATTGCGAAAGCGTTACGGAGATGATAGATAAACTCCAGTGGAAGACTCTGCAGGAGAGACGCTCAGTAGCTCGGTACGGGCTTTTGTTGAAGTTTCGAGAACATACCTTCACCGAAGAGTCAAGCAGTATATTGCTCCCTCCTACGTATATCTCGCGAAGAGACCATGAGGATAAAATCAGAGAGATTAGAGCCCACACAGAAGCATACCGACAATCCTTCTTTCCACGTACAATACGAGACTGGACTAGAAGGGAGAACCGATAGAGGTTCTCAGGGTACCCTCCGCCACACACCGTCAGGTGGCTTGCGGAGTACGGATGTAGATGTAGATGTAGATGTAGACTGTTAGAGACATTACACCCATGGAGGAAAGTGCGCATGGTGACTGTTGTATTCAATCCCGATGCAATTACTGTGTTTCATCAACACTTTGATAGTCTGCACATTACAAAATGCCACCAGATGTGCATCGGAAACTACAACTGGTCTTCCAGGGAACGACCAATCGTAGATTGTTTCAGACATAACTCCCGTGAAGGAAAGTGCGCATGGTGACTGTTGTATTCAATCCCGATGCAATTTCTGTGTTTCATCAACACTCTGATAGTCTACACATTACAGAATGCGACCAGATGGGCATCGGAAACTACTACTGGTCTTCCAGGTAACGATCAAATCGTACATTGTTTGAGACATAACTCCCGTGAAGGAAAGAGCGCATGGTGACTTTTGTATTCAATCCCGATGCAATTTCTGTGTTTCATCAACACTCTGATAGTCCACAAATTACAGAATGCCTCCAGATGTTCATCGGAAACTACTACTGGTCTTCCAGGAAATGATCAAGGCGTAGACTGTTTGAGACATTACTTTTATGGAGGAATGTGCGCATGTTGACTGTTGTATTCTATCCCGATGCAATTACTGTGTTTCATCAACACACTGATAGTCTACACATTATAGAATGCGACCAGATGTGCATCGGAAACTACTACTGGTCTTCCAGGGAACGATCAAAGCATAGATGGTTTGAGACATTACCCCCGTGGAAGAGAGTGCGCATGGTGACTGGTGTATTCAATCACGATGCAATTTCTGTGTTTCATCAACACTCTGATAGTCCACAAATTACAGAATGCCTCCAGATGTTCATCGGAAACTACTACTGGTCTTCCAGGAAATGATCAAGGCGTAGACTGTTTGAGACATTACTTTTATGGAGGAATGTGCGCATGTTGACTGTTGTATTCTATCCCGATGCAATTACTGTGTTTCATCAACACACTGATAGTCTACACATTATAGAATGCGACCAGATGTGCATCGGAAACTACTACTGGTCTTCCAGGGAACGATCAAAGCATAGATGGTTTGAGACATTACCCCCGTGGAAGAGAGTGCGCATGGTGACTGGTGTATTCAATCACGATGCAATTTCTGTGTTTCATCAACACTCTGATAGTCCACAGATAACAGAATGCCTCCAGATGTGCATCGGAAACTACTACTGGTCTTCCAGCGAACGATCAAATCGTAAACTCTTTGAGACATTACTCACATGGTGGAAAGTGCGCATGGTGACTGTTGTATTCAATCCCGATGCAATTTCTGTGTTTCATCAACACTCTGATAGTCCACAGATTTCAGAATGCCATCAGATGTGCATCGGAAACTACTACTGGTCTTCCAGGGAACGATTAAATCGTAGACTGTTTGAGAATTACCCCCATGCAGGAAAGTGCGCATGGTTACTGTTGTATTCAATCCCGATGTAATTTCAGTGTTTCATCAACACTCTGATACTCCACAGATTTCAGAATGCCTCCAGATGTGCATCGGAAACTACTAATTGTCTTCCAGGGAAAGATCAAAGCGTAGACTGTTTGAGACATTACTCCCATGGAGGAAAGTGCGCATGGTGATTGTTGTATTCAATCCCGATGCAATTTCTGTGTTTCATCAACACTCTGATAGACCACAGATTACAGAATACCTCCAGATGGGCATCGGAAACTACTACTGGTCTTCCAGGGAACGATCAAAGCGTAAACTCTTTGAGACATTACTCCCATGGAGGAAAGTGCGCATGGTGACTTTTGTATTCAATACCGATGCAATTTCTGTGTTTCATCAACACTATGATAGTCCACAGATTACAGAATGCCACCAGATGTGCATCGGAAACTACTACTGGTCTTCCAGGGAACGATCAAAACGTAGAATGTTTGAGACATACCTCCCGTGGAAGAAAGTGCGCATGGTGACTGTTGTATTCAATCCCGATGCAATTTCTGTGTTTCATCAACACTCTGATAGTCCACAGTTTACAGAATGCCATCAGATGTGCATCGGAAACTACTACTGGTCTTCCAGGGAACGATCGCGGAGTAGACTGTTTGAGAATTACTCCTATGGAGGAAAGTGCGCATGGTGACTGTTGTATTCAATCCCGATGTAATTTCAGTGTTTAATCAACACTCTGATACTCCGCAGATTACAGAATGCCCCCAGTTGTGCATCGGAAAGTACTACTTGTCTTCCAGGGAACGATCAAAGCGTAGACTGTTTGAGACATTACTCCCATGAAGGAAAGTGCGCATGGTGATTGTTGTATTCAATTCCGATGCATTTTCTGTCTTTCATCAACACTCTGATAGTCCACAAGTTACAGAATGACTCCAGATGTGCATCGGAACCTACTACTGGTCTTCGTGGGAACGATCGCGGCGTAGACTGTTTGAGAATTACTCCCATGGAGGAAAGTGCGCATGGTGACTGTTGTATTCAATCCCGATGTAATTTCAGTGTTTAATCAACACTCTGATGCTCCGCAGATTACAGAATGCCTCCAGATGTGCATCGGAATCTACTACTGGTCTTCCAGGGAACGATCAAAAACGTAGACGGTTTTAGACATTACTCCCATGGAGGAAAGTGCGCATGGTGACTGTTGTATTCAATCCAGATGCAATTTCTGTGTTTCATCAACACTCCGATACTCCACAGATTACAGAATGCCTCCAGATGTGCATCGGAAACTACTACTGGTCTTCCAGGGAACGATCAAAGCGTAGACTGTTAGAGACATTACACCCATGGAGGAAAGTGCGCATGGTGACTGTTGTATTCAATCCCGATGCAATTACTGTGTTTCATCAACACTTTGATAACCTACACATTACAAAATGCCACCAGATGTGCATCGGAAACTACTACTGGTCTTCCAGGGAACGACCAATCGTAGATTGTTTCAGACATAACTCCCGTGAAGGTAAGTGCGCATGGTGATTGTTGTATTCAATCCCGATGCAATACCTGTGTTTCATCAACACTCTGATAGTCTAAACATTACAGAATGCGACCAGATGTGCATCGGAAAGTACTACTGGTCTTCCAGGGAACGATCAAATCATACATTGTATGAGACATAACTCCCGTGAAAGAAAGTGCGCATGGTGACTGTTGTATTCAATCCCGATGCAATTTCTGTGAAACTACTACTGGTCTTCCAGGGAACGATCAAATCGTACATTGTTTGAGACATAACTCCCGTGAAGGAAAGTGCGCATGGTGACTGTTGTATTCAATCCCGATGCAATTTCTGTGTTTCATCAACACTCTGATAGTCCACAGATAACAGAATGCCTCCAGATGTGCATCGGAAACTACTACTGGTCATCCAGGGAACGATCAAAGCGTAAGCTTTTTCCGACATTACTCCCATGGAGGAGAGTGCTCATGGTGGCTGTTGTATTCAATCCCGATGCAATTTCTGCCTTTCATCAACATTCTGATAGTCCACAGATAACAGAATGCCTCCAGATGTGCATCGGAATCTACTACTGGTCTTCCAGGGAACGATCAAAAACGTAGACGGTTTTAGACATTACTCCCATGGAGGAAAGTGCGCATGGTGACTGTTGTATTCAATCCAGATGCAATTTCTGTGTTTCATCAACACTCCGATACTCCACAGATTACAGAATGCCTCCAGATGTGCATCGGAAACTACTACTGGTCTTCCAGGGAACGACCAATCGTAGATTGTTTCAGACATAACTCCCGTGAAGGTAAGTGCGCATGGTATTGTTGTATTCAATCCCGATGCAATTTCTGTGTTTCATCAACACTCTGATAGTCTACACATTACAGAATGCGACCAGATGTGCATCGGAAAGTACTACTGGTCTTCCAGGGAACGATCAAATCGTACATTGTATGAGACATAACTCCCGTGAAGGAAAGTGCGCATGGTGACTGTTGTATTCAATCCCGATGCAATTTCTGTGTTTCATCAACACTCTGATAGTCCACAAATGACAGAATGCCTCCAGATGTGCATCGGAAGCTACATCTGATCTTCCAGGGAACGATCAAAGCGTGCACTGTTTGAGACATTACTTTTATGGAGGAATGTGCAAATGGTGATTGTTGTATTCAATCCCGAACAATTTCTGTGTTTCATCAACACTCTGATAGTCCACAGATAACAGAATGCCTCCAGATATGCATCGGAAACTACTACTGGTCATCCAGGGAACGGTCAAAGCGTAAGCTCTTTGCGACATTACTCCCATGGAGGAAAGTGCGCATGGTGACTGTTGTACTCAATCCCGATGCAATTTCTGTCTTTCATCAACATTCTGATAGTCCACAGATAACAGAATGCCTCCAGATGTGCATCGGAAACTACTACTGGTCTTCCAGGGAACGATCAAAGCGTAGACTGTTTTAGACATTACTCCCATGGAGGAAAGTGCGCATGGTGACTGTTGTATTCAATCCAGATGCAATTTCTGTGTTCCATCAACACTCCGATACTCCACAGATTACAGAATGCCTCCAGATGTGCATCGGAAACTACTACTGGTCTTCCAGGGAACGATCAAAACTCTGATTGGAATGTATACCGCAGAGATAGGCTGGACAGTGAAGGGGGAGGCGTGTTTATAGCGATAAGAAGTGCAATAGTATCGAAGGAAATTGACGGAGATTCGAATTGTGAAATGATTTGGGTGAAGGTCACGGTTAAAGCAGGCTCAGACATGGTAATTGGATGTCTCTATAGGCCCCCGGGCTCAGCAGCTGTTGTGGCTCAGCACCTGAAGAATAATTTGGAAAATATTTCGAGTATATTTCCCCACCATGTTATAGTTTTGGGTGGAGATTTTAATTTGCCGGATATAGACTGGGAGACTCAAACGTTCATAACGGGTGGCAGGGACAAAGAATCCAGTGAAATATTTTTAAGTGCTTTATCTGAAAACTACCTTGAGCAGTTAAACAGAAAACCGACTCGTGGCGATAATATATTAGACCTTCTGGTGACAAACAGACCCGAACTATTTGAATCAGTTAATGCAGAACAGGGAATCAGCGATCATAAAGCGGTTACTGCGTCGATGATTTCAGCCGTAAATAGAAATATTAAAAAAGGTAGGAAGATTTTTCTGTTTAGCAAAAGTGACAAAAAGCAGATTACAGAGTACCTGACGGCTCAACACAAAAGTTTTGTCTCAAGTGCAGATAGTGTTGAGGATCAGTGGACAAAGTTCAAAACCATGGTACAATATGCGTTAGATGAGTATGTGCCAAGCAAGATCGTAAGAGATGGAAAAGAGCCACCGTGGTACAACAACCGAGTTAGAAAACTGCTGCGGAAGCAAAGGGAACTTCACAGCAAACATAAACATAGCCAAAGCCTTGCAGACAAACAAAAATTACGCGAAGCGAAATGTAGTGTGAGGAGGGCTATGCGAGAGGCTTTCAATGAATTCGAAAGTAACGTTCTATGTACTGACTTGGCAGAAAATCCTAAGAAATTTTGGTCCTATGTCAAAGCGGTAGGTGGATCAAAACAAAATGTCCAGACACTCTGTGACCAAAATGGTACTGAAACAGAGGATGACAGACTAAAGGCCGAATTACTAAATGTCTTCTTCCAAAGCTGTTTCACAGAGGAAGACTGCACTGTGCTTCCTTCTCTAGATTGTCGCACAGTTGACAAAATGGTAGATATCGAAGTAGACGACAGAGGGATAGAGAAACAATTAAAATCGCTCAAAAGAGGAAAGGCCGCTGGTCCTGATGGGATACCAGTTCGATTTTACACAGAGTACGCGAAGGAACTTGCCCCCCTTCTTGCAGCGGTGTACCGTAGGTCTCTAGAAGAGCGAAGCGTTCCAAAGGATTGGAAAAGGGCACAGGTCATCCCCGTTCTCAAGAAGGGACGTCGAACAGATGTGCAGAACTATAGACCTATATCTCTAACGTCGATCAGTTGTAGAATTTTGGAACACGTATTATGTTCGAGTATAATGTCTTTTCTGGAGACTAGAAATCTACTCTGTAGGAATCAGCATGGGTTTCGAAAAAGACGATCGTGTGAAACCCAGCTCGCGCTATTCGTCCACGAGACTCAGAGGGCCTTAGACACGGGTTCACAGGTAGATGCCGTGTTTCTTGACTTCCGCAAGGCGTTTGACACAGTTCCCCATAGTCGTTTAATGAATAAAGTAAGAGCATACGGACTATCAGATCAATTGTGTGATTGGATTGAGGAGTTCCTAGATAACAGAACGCAGCACGTCATTCTCAATGGAGAGAAGTCTTCCGAAGTAAGAGTGATTTCAGGTGTGCCGCAGGGGAGTGTCATAGGACCGTTGCTATTCACAATATACATAAATGACCTGGTGGATGACATCGGAAGTTCACTGAGGCTTTTTGCAGATGATGCTGTGGTGTATCGAGAGGTTGCAACAATGGAAAATTGTACTGAAATGCAGGAGGATCTGCAGCGAATTGACGCATGGTGCACGGAATGGCAATTGAATCTCAATGTAGCGAAGTGTAATGTGATGCGAATACATAGAAAGATAGGTCCCTTATCATTTAGCTACAAAATAGCAGGTCAGCAACTGGAAGCAGTTAATTCCATAAATTATCTGGGAGTACGCATTAGGAGTGATTTAAAATGGAATGATCATATAAAGTTGATCGTCGGTAAAGCAGATGCCAGACTGAGATTCATTGGAAGAATCCTAAGGAAATGCAATCCGACAACAAAGGAAATAGGTTACAGTACGCTTGTTCGCCCAATGCTTGAATACTGCTCAGCAGTGTGGGATCCGCACCAGGTAGGGTTGATAGAAGAGATAGAGAAGATCCAACGGAGAGCAGCGCGCTTCGTTACAGGATCATTTAGTAATTGCGAAAGCGTTACGGAGATGATAGATAAACTCCAGTGGAAGACTCTGCAGGAGAGACGCTCAGTAGCTCGGTACGGGCTTTTGTTGAAGTTTCGAGAACATACCTTCACCGAAGAGTCAAGCAGTATATTGCTCCCTCCTACGTATATCTCGCGAAGAGACCATGAGGATAAAATCAGAGAGATTAGAGCCCACACAGAAGCATACCGACAATCCTTCTTTCCACGTACAATACGAGACTGGAATAGAAGGGAGAACCGATAGAGGTTCTCAGGGTACCCTCCGCCACACACCGTCAGGTGGCTTGCGGAGTACGGATGTAGATGTAGATGTAGATGTAGACTGTTAGAGACATTACACCCATGGAGGAAAGTGCGCATGGTGACTGTTGTATTCAATCCCGATGCAATTACTGTGTTTCATCAACACTTTGATAGTCTGCACATTACAAAATGCCACCAGATGTGCATCGGAAACTACAACTGGTCTTCCAGGGAACGACCAATCGTAGATTGTTTCAGACATAACTCCCGTGAAGGAAAGTGCGCATGGTGACTGTTGTATTCAATCCCGATGCAATTTCTGTGTTTCATCAACACTCTGATAGTCTACACATTACAGAATGCGACCAGATGGGCATCGGAAACTACTACTGGTCTTCCAGGTAACGATCAAATCGTACATTGTTTGAGACATAACTCCCGTGAAGGAAAGAGCGCATGGTGACTGTTGTATTCAATCCCGATGCAATTTCTGTGTTTCATCAACACTCTGATAGTCCACAAATTACAGAATGCCTCCAGATGTTCATCGGAAACTACTACTGGTCTTCCAGGAAATGATCAAGGCGTAGACTGTTTGAGACATTACTTTTATGGAGGAATGTGCGCATGTTGACTGTTGTATTCTATCCCGATGCAATTACTGTGTTTCATCAACACACTGATAGTCTACACATTATAGAATGCGACCAGATGTGCATCGGAAACTACTACTGGTCTTCCAGGGAACGATCAAAGCATAGATGGTTTGAGACATTACCCCCGTGGAAGAGAGTGCGCATGGTGACTGGTGTATTCAATCACGATGCAATTTCTGTGTTTCATCAACACTCTGATAGTCCACAAATTACAGAATGCCTCCAGATGTTCATCGGAAACTACTACTGGTCTTCCAGGAAATGATCAAGGCGTAGACTGTTTGAGACATTACTTTTATGGAGGAATGTGCGCATGTTGACTGTTGTATTCTATCCCGATGCAATTACTGTGTTTCATCAACACACTGATAGTCTACACATTATAGAATGCGACCAGATGTGCATCGGAAACTACTACTGGTCTTCCAGGGAACGATCAAAGCATAGATGGTTTGAGACATTACCCCCGTGGAAGAGAGTGCGCATGGTGAATGGTGTATTCAATCACGATGCAATTTCTGTGTTTCATCAACACTCTGATAGTCCACAGATAACAGAATGCCTCCAGATGTGCATCGGAAACTACTACTGGTCTTCCAGCGAACGATCAAATCGTAAACTCTTTGAGACATTACTCACATGGTGGAAAGTGCGCATGGTGACTGTTGTATTCAATCCCGATGCAATTTCTGTGTTTCATCAACACTCTGATAGTCCACAGATTTCAGAATGCCATCAGATGTGCATCGGAAACTACTACTGGTCTTCCAGGGAACGATTAAATCGTAGACTGTTTGAGAATTACCCCCATGGAGGAAAGTGCGCATGGTGACTGTTGTATTCAATCCCGATGTAATTTCAGTGTTTCATCAACACTCTGATACTCCACAGATTTCAGAATGCCTCCAGATGTGCATCGGAAACTACTAATTGTCTTCCAGGGAAAGATCAAAGCGTAGACTGTTTGAGACATTACTCCCATGGAGGAAAGTGCGCATGGTGATTGTTGTATTCAATCCCGATGCAATTTCTGTGTTTCATCAACACTCTGATAGACCACAGATTACAGAATACCTCCAGATGGGCATCGGAAACTACTACTGGTCTTCCAGGGAACGATCAAAGCGTAAACTCTTTGAGACATTACTCCCATGGAGGAAAGTGCGCATGGTGACTTTTGTATTCAATACCGATGCAATTTCTGTGTTTCATCAACACTATGATAGTCCACAGATTACAGAATGCCACCAGATGTGCATCGGAAACTACTACTGGTCTTCCAGGGAACGATCAAAACGTAGAATGTTTGAGACATACCTCCCGTGGAAGAAAGTGCGCATGGTGACTGTTGTATTCAATCCCGATGCAATTTCTGTGTTTCATCAACACTCTGATAGTCCACAGTTTACAGAATGCCATCAGATGTGCATCGGAAACTACTACTGGTCTTCCAGGGAACGATCGCGGAGTAGACTGTTTGAGAATTACTCCTATGGAGGAAAGTGCGCATGGTGACTGTTGTATTCAATCCCGATGTAATTTCAGTGTTTAATCAACACTCTGATACTCCGCAGATTACAGAATGCCCCCAGTTGTGCATCGGAAAGTACTACTTGTCTTCCAGGGAACGATCAAAGCGTAGACTGTTTGAGACATTACTCCCATGAAGGAAAGTGCGCATGGTGATTGTTGTATTCAATTCCGATGCATTTTCTGTCTTTCATCAACACTCTGATAGTCCACAAGTTACAGAATGACTCCAGATGTGCATCGGAACCTACTACTGGTCTTCGTGGGAACGATCGCGGCGTAGACTGTTTGAGAATTACTCCCATGGAGGAAAGTGCGCATGGTGACTGTTGTATTCAATCCCGATGTAATTTCAGTGTTTAATCAACACTCTGATGCTCCGCAGATTACAGAATGCCTCCAGATGTGCATCGGAATCTACTACTGGTCTTCCAGGGAACGATCAAAAACGTAGACGGTTTTAGACATTACTCCCATGGAGGAAAGTGCGCATGGTGACTGTTGTATTCAATCCAGATGCAATTTCTGTGTTTCATCAACACTCCGATACTCCACAGATTACAGAATGCCTCCAGATGTGCATCGGAAACTACTACTGGTCTTCCAGGGAACGATCAAAGCGTAAACTGTTAGAGACATTACACCCATGGAGGAAAGTGCGCATGGTGACTGTTGTATTCAATCCCGATGCAATTACTGTGTTTCATCAACACTTTGATAACCTACACATTACAAAATGCCACCAGATGTGCATCGGAAACTACTACTGGTCTTCCAGGGAACGACCAATCGTAGATTGTTTCAGACATAACTCCCGTGAAGGTAAGTGCGCATGGTGATTGTTGTATTCAATCCCGATGCAATACCTGTGTTTCATCAACACTCTGATAGTCTAAACATTACAGAATGCGACCAGATGTGCATCGGAAAGTACTACTGGTCATCCAGGGAACGATCAAAGCGTAAGCTTTTTCCGACATTACTCCCATGGAGGAGAGTGCTCATGGTGGCTGTTGTATTCAATCCCGATGCAATTTCTGCCTTTCATCAACATTCTGATAGTCCACAGATAACAGAATGCCTCCAGATGTGCATCGGAATCTACTACTGGTCTTCCAGGGAACGATCAAAAACGTAGACGGTTTTAGACATTACTCCCATGGAGGAAAGTGCGCATGGTGACTGTTGTATTCAATCCAGATGCAATTTCTGTGTTTCATCAACACTCCGATACTCCACAGATTACAGAATGCCTCCAGATGTGCATCGGAAACTACTACTGGTCTTCCAGGGAACGACCAATCGTAGATTGTTTCAGACATAACTCCCGTGAAGGTAAGTGCGCATGGTATTGTTGTATTCAATCCCGATGCAATTTCTGTGTTTCATCAACACTCTGATAGTCTACACATTACAGAATGCGACCAGATGTGCATCGGAAAGTACTACTGGTCTTCCAGGGAACGATCAAATCGTACATTGTATGAGACATAACTCCCGTGAAGGAAAGTGCGCATGGTGACTGTTGTATTCAATCCCGATGCAATTTCTGTGTTTCATCAACACTCTGATAGTCCACAAATGACAGAATGCCTCCAGATGTGCATCGGAAGCTACATCTGATCTTCCAGGGAACGATCAAAGCGTGGACTGTTTGAGACATTACTTTTATGGAGGAATGTGCAAATGGTGATTGTTGTATTCAATCCCGAACAATTTCTGTGTTTCATCAACACTCTGATAGTCCACAGATAACAGAATGCCTCCAGATATGCATCGGAAACTACTACTGGTCATCCAGGGAACGGTCAAAGCGTAAGCTCTTTGCGACATTACTCCCATGGAGGAAAGTGCGCATGGTGACTGTTGTACTCAATCCCGATGCAATTTCTGTCTTTCATCAACATTCTGATAGTCCACAGATAACAGAATGCCTCCAGATGTGCATCGGAAACTACTACTGGTCTTCCAGGGAACGATCAAAGCGTAGACTGTTTTAGACATTACTCCCATGGAGGAAAGTGCGCATGGTGACTGTTGTATTCAATCCAGATGCAATTTCTGTGTTCCATCAACACTCCGATACTCCACAGATTACAGAATGCCTCCAGATGTGCATCGGAAACTACTACTGGTCTTCCAGGGAACGATCAAAACTCTGATTGGAATGTATACCGCAGAGATAGGCTGGACAGTGAAGGGGGAGGCGTGTTTATAGCGATAAGAAGTGCAATAGTATCGAAGGAAATTGACGGAGATTCGAATTGTGAAATGATTTGGGTGAAGGTCACGGTTAAAGCAGGCTCAGACATGGTAATTGGATGTCTCTATAGGCCCCCGGGCTCAGCAGCTGTTGTGGCTCAGCACCTGAAGAATAATTTGGAAAATATTTCGAGTATATTTCCCCACCATGTTATAGTTTTGGGTGGAGATTTTAATTTGCCGGATATAGACTGGGAGACTCAAACGTTCATAACGGGTGGCAGGGACAAAGAATCCAGTGAAATATTTTTAAGTGCTTTATCTGAAAACTACCTTGAGCAGTTAAACAGAAAACCGACTCGTGGCGATAATATATTAGACCTTCTGGTGACAAACAGACCCGAACTATTTGAATCAGTTAATGCAGAACAGGGAATCAGCGATCATAAAGCGGTTACTGCGTCGATGATTTCAGCCGTAAATAGAAATATTAAAAAAGGTAGGAAGATTTTTCTGTTTAGCAAAAGTGACAAAAAGCAGATTACAGAGTACCTGACGGCTCAACACAAAAGTTTTGTCTCAAGTGCAGATAGTGTTGAGGATCAGTGGACAAAGTTCAAAACCATGGTACAATATGCGTTAGATGAGTATGTGCCAAGCAAGATCGTAAGAGATGGAAAAGAGCCACCGTGGTACAACAACCGAGTTAGAAAACTGCTGCGGAAGCAAAGGGAACTTCACAGCAAACATAAACATAGCCAAAGCCTTGCAGACAAACAAAAATTACGCGAAGCGAAATGTAGTGTGAGGAGGGCTATGCGAGAGGCTTTCAATGAATTCGAAAGTAACGTTCTATGTACTGACTTGGCAGAAAATCCTAAGAAATTTTGGTCCTATGTCAAAGCGGTAGGTGGATCAAAACAAAATGTCCAGACACTCTGTGACCAAAATGGTACTGAAACAGAGGATGACAGACTAAAGGCCGAATTACTAAATGTCTTCTTCCAAAGCTGTTTCACAGAGGAAGACTGCACTGTGCTTCCTTCTCTAGATTGTCGCACAGTTGACAAAATGGTAGATATCGAAGTAGACGACAGAGGGATAGAGAAACAATTAAAATCGCTCAAAAGAGGAAAGGCCGCTGGTCCTGATGGGATACCAGTTCGATTTTACACAGAGTACGCGAAGGAACTTGCCCCCCTTCTTGCAGCGGTGTACCGTAGGTCTCTAGAAGAGCGAAGCGTTCCAAAGGATTGGAAAAGGGCACAGGTCATCCCCGTTCTCAAGAAGGGACGTCGAACAGATGTGCAGAACTATAGACCTATATCTCTAACGTCGATCAGTTGTAGAATTTTGGAACACGTATTATGTTCGAGTATAATGTCTTTTCTGGAGACTAGAAATCTACTCTGTAGGAATCAGCATGGGTTTCGAAAAAGACGATCGTGTGAAACCCAGCTCGCGCTATTCGTCCACGAGACTCAGAGGGCCTTAGACACGGGTTCACAGATAGATGCCGTGTTTCTTGACTTCCGCAAGGCGTTTGACACAGTTCCCCATAGTCGTTTAATGAATAAAGTAAGAGCATACGGACTATCAGATCAATTGTGTGATTGGATTGAGGAGTTCCTAGATAACAGAACGCAGCACGTCATTCTCAATGGAGAGAAGTCTTCCGAAGTAAGAGTGATTTCAGGTGTGCCGCAGGGGAGTGTCATAG
The DNA here is from genome assembly GCF_023897955.1 of Schistocerca gregaria. NCBI lineage: Eukaryota > Metazoa > Arthropoda > Insecta > Orthoptera > Acrididae > Schistocerca > Schistocerca gregaria. The sequence continues at coordinate 2,394,668 of NW_026061699.1, forward strand.
GACCGTTGCTATTCACAATATACATAAATGACCTGGTGGATGACATCGGAAGTTCACTGAGGCTTTTTGCAGATGATGCTGTGGTGTATCGAGAGGTTGCAACAATGGAAAATTGTACTGAAATGCAGGAGGATCTGCAGCGAATTGACGCATGGTGCACGGAATGGCAATTGAATCTCAATGTAGCGAAGTGTAATGTGATGCGAATACATAGAAAGATAGGTCCCTTATCATTTAGCTACAAAATAGCAGGTCAGCAACTGGAAGCAGTTAATTCCATAAATTATCTGGGAGTACGCATTAGGAGTGATTTAAAATGGAATGATCATATAAAGTTGATCGTCGGTAAAGCAGATGCCAGACTGAGATTCATTGGAAGAATCCTAAGGAAATGCAATCCGACAACAAAGGAAGTAGGTTACAGTACGCTTGTTCGCCCAATGCTTGAATACTGCTCAGCAGTGTGGGATCCGCACCAGGTAGGGTTGATAGAAGAGATAGAGAAGATCCAACGGAGAGCAGCGCGCTTCGTTACAGGATCATTTAGTAATTGCGAAAGCGTTACGGAGATGATAGATAAACTCCAGTGGAAGACTCTGCAGGAGAGACGCTCAGTAGCTCGGTACGGGCTTTTGTTGAAGTTTCGAGAACATACCTTCACCGAAGAGTCAAGCAGTATATTGCTCCCTCCTACGTATATCTCGCGAAGAGACCATGAGGATAAAATCAGAGAGATTAGAGCCCACACAGAAGCATACCGACAATCCTTCTTTCCACGTACAATACGAGACTGGAATAGAAGGGAGAACCGATAGAGGTTCTCAGGGTACCCTCCGCCACACACCGTCAGGTGGCTTGCGGAGTACGGATGTAGATGTAGATGTAGATGTAGACTGTTAGAGACATTACACCCATGGAGGAAAGTGCGCATGGTGACTGTTGTATTCAATCCCGATGCAATTACTGTGTTTCATCAACACTTTGATAGTCTGCACATTACAAAATGCCACCAGATGTGCATCGGAAACTACAACTGGTCTTCCAGGGAACGACCAATCGTAGATTGTTTCAGACATAACTCCCGTGAAGGAAAGTGCGCATGGTGACTGTTGTATTCAATCCCGATGCAATTTCTGTGTTTCATCAACACTCTGATAGTCTACACATTACAGAATGCGACCAGATGGGCATCGGAAACTACTACTGGTCTTCCAGGTAACGATCAAATCGTACATTGTTTGAGACATAACTCCCGTGAAGGAAAGAGCGCATGGTGACTGTTGTATTCAATCCCGATGCAATTTCTGTGTTTCATCAACACTCTGATAGTCCACAAATTACAGAATGCCTCCAGATGTTCATCGGAAACTACTACTGGTCTTCCAGGAAATGATCAAGGCGTAGACTGTTTGAGACATTACTTTTATGGAGGAATGTGCGCATGTTGACTGTTGTATTCTATCCCGATGCAATTACTGTGTTTCATCAACACACTGATAGTCTACACATTATAGAATGCGACCAGATGTGCATCGGAAACTACTACTGGTCTTCCAGGGAACGATCAAAGCATAGATGGTTTGAGACATTACCCCCGTGGAAGAGAGTGCGCATGGTGACTGGTGTATTCAATCACGATGCAATTTCTGTGTTTCATCAACACTCTGATAGTCCACAAATTACAGAATGCCTCCAGATGTTCATCGGAAACTACTACTGGTCTTCCAGGAAATGATCAAGGCGTAGACTGTTTGAGACATTACTTTTATGGAGGAATGTGCGCATGTTGACTGTTGTATTCTATCCCGATGCAATTACTGTGTTTCATCAACACACTGATAGTCTACACATTATAGAATGCGACCAGATGTGCATCGGAAACTACTACTGGTCTTCCAGGGAACGATCAAAGCATAGATGGTTTGAGACATTACCCCCGTGGAAGAGAGTGCGCATGGTGACTGGTGTATTCAATCACGATGCAATTTCTGTGTTTCATCAACACTCTGATAGTCCACAGATAACAGAATGCCTCCAGATGTGCATCGGAAACTACTACTGGTCTTCCAGCGAACGATCAAATCGTAAACTCTTTGAGACATTACTCACATGGTGGAAAGTGCGCATGGTGACTGTTGTATTCAATCCCGATGCAATTTCTGTGTTTCATCAACACTCTGATAGTCCACAGATTTCAGAATGCCATCAGATGTGCATCGGAAACTACTACTGGTCTTCCAGGGAACGATTAAATCGTAGACTGTTTGAGAATTACCCCCATGGAGGAAAGTGCGCATGGTGACTGTTGTATTCAATCCCGATGTAATTTCAGTGTTTCATCAACACTCTGATACTCCACAGATTTCAGAATGCCTCCAGATGTGCATCGGAAACTACTAATTGTCTTCCAGGGAAAGATCAAAGCGTAGACTGTTTGAGACATTACTCCCATGGAGGAAAGTGCGCATGGTGATTGTTGTATTCAATCCCGATGCAATTTCTGTGTTTCATCAACACTCTGATAGACCACAGATTACAGAATACCTCCAGATGGGCATCGGAAACTACTACTGGTCTTCCAGGGAACGATCAAAGCGTAAACTCTTTGAGACATTACTCCCATGGAGGAAAGTGCGCATGGTGACTTTTGTATTCAATACCGATGCAATTTCTGTGTTTCATCAACACTATGATAGTCCACAGATTACAGAATGCCACCATATGTGCATCGGAAACTACTACTGGTCTTCCAGGGAACGATCAAAACGTAGAATGTTTGAGACATACCTCCCGTGGAAGAAAGTGCGCATGGTGACTGTTGTATTCAATCCCGATGCAATTTCTGTGTTTCATCAACACTCTGATAGTCCACAGTTTACAGAATGCCATCAGATGTGCATCGGAAACTACTACTGGTCTTCCAGGGAACGATCGCGGAGTAGACTGTTTGAGAATTACTCCTATGGAGGAAAGTGCGCATGGTGACTGTTGTATTCAATCCCGATGTAATTTCAGTGTTTAATCAACACTCTGATACTCCGCAGATTACAGAATGCCCCCAGTTGTGCATCGGAAAGTACTACTTGTCTTCCAGGGAACGATCAAAGCGTAGACTGTTTGAGACATTACTCCCATGAAGGAAAGTGCGCATGGTGATTGTTGTATTCAATTCCGATGCATTTTCTGTCTTTCATCAACACTCTGATAGTCCACAAGTTACAGAATGACTCCAGATGTGCATCGGAACCTACTACTGGTCTTCGTGGGAACGATCGCGGCGTAGACTGTTTGAGAATTACTCCCATGGAGGAAAGTGCGCATGGTGACTGTTGTATTCAATCCCGATGTAATTTCAGTGTTTAATCAACACTCTGATGCTCCGCAGATTACAGAATGCCTCCAGATGTGCATCGGAATCTACTACTGGTCTTCCAGGGAACGATCAAAAACGTATACGGTTTTAGACATTACTCCCATGGAGGAAAGTGCGCATGGTGACTGTTGTATTCAATCCAGATGCAATTTCTGTGTTTCATCAACACTCCGATACTCCACAGATTACAGAATGCCTCCAGATGTGCATCGGAAACTACTACTGGTCCTCCAGGGAACGATCAAAGCGTAGACTGTTAGAGACATTACACCCATGGAGGAAAGTGCGCATGGTGACTGTTGTATTCAATCCCGATGCAATTACTGTGTTTCATCAACACTTTGATAACCTACACATTACAAAATGCCACCAGATGTGCATCGGAAACTACTACTGGTCTTCCAGGGAACGACCAATCGTAGATTGTTTCAGACATAACTCCCGTGAAGGTAAGTGCGCATGGTGATTGTTGTATTCAATCCCGATGCAATACCTGTGTTTCATCAACACTCTGATAGTCTAAACATTACAGAATGCGACCAGATGTGCATCGGAAAGTACTACTGGTCATCCAGGGAACGATCAAATCATACATTGTATGAGACATAACTCCCGTGAAAGAAAGTGCGCATGGTGACTGTTGTATTCAATCCCGATGCAATTTCTGTGAAACTACTACTGGTCTTCCAGGGAACGATCAAATCGTACATTGTTTGAGACATAACTCCCGTGAAGGAAAGTGCGCATGGTGACTGTTGTATTCAATCCCGATGCAATTTCTGTGTTTCATCAACACTCTGATAGTCCACAGATAACAGAATGCCTCCAGATGTGCATCGGAAACTACTACTGGTCATCCAGGGAACGATCAAAGCGTAAGCTTTTTCCGACATTACTCCCATGGAGGAGAGTGCTCATGGTGGCTGTTGTATTCAATCCCGATGCAATTTCTGCCTTTCATCAACATTCTGATAGTCCACAGATAACAGAATGCCTCCAGATGTGCATCGGAATCTACTACTGGTCTTCCAGGGAACGATCAAAAACGTAGACGGTTTTAGACATTACTCCCATGGAGGAAAGTGCGCATGGTGACTGTTGTATTCAATCCAGATGCAATTTCTGTGTTTCATCAACACTCCGATACTCCACAGATTACAGAATGCCTCCAGATGTGCATCGGAAAGTACTACTGGTCTTCCAGGGACCGACCAATCGTAGATTGTTTCAGACATAACTCCCGTGAAGGTAAGTGCGCATGGTATTGTTGTATTCAATCCCGATGCAATTTCTGTGTTTCATCAACACTCTGATAGTCTACACATTACAGAATGCGACCAGATGTGCATCGGAAAGTACTACTGGTCTTCCAGGGAACGATCAAATCGTACATTGTATGAGACATAACTCCCGTGAAGGAAAGTGCGCATGGTGACTGTTGTATTCAATCCCGATGCAATTTCTGTGTTTCATCAACACTCTGATAGTCCACAAATGACAGAATGCCTCCAGATGTGCATCGGAAGCTACATCTGATCTTCCAGGGAACGATCAAAGCGTGGACTGTTTGAGACATTACTTTTATGGAGGAATGTGCAAATGGTGATTGTTGTATTCAATCCCGAACAATTTCTGTGTTTCATCAACACTCTGATAGTCCACAGATAACAGAATGCCTCCAGATATGCATCGGAAACTACTACTGGTCATCCAGGGAACGGTCAAAGCGTAAGCCCTTTGCGACATTACTCCCATGGAGGAAAGTGCGCATGGTGACTGTTGTACTCAATCCCGATGCAATTTCTGTCTTTCATCAACATTCTGATAGTCCACAGATAACAGAATGCCTCCAGATGTGCATCGGAAACTACTACTGGTCTTCCAGGGAACGATCAAAGCGTAGACTGTTTTAGACATTACTCCCATGGAGGAAAGTGCGCATGGTGACTGTTGTATTCAATCCAGATGCAATTTCTGTGTTCCATCAACACTCCGATACTCCACAGATTACAGAATGCCTCCAGATGTGCATCGGAAACTACTACTGGTCTTCCAGGGAACGATCAAAACTCCGATTGGAATGTATACCGCAGAGATAGGCTGGACAGTGAAGGGGGAGGCGTGTTTATAGCGATAAGAAGTGCAATAGTATCGAAGGAAATTGACGGAGATTCGAATTGTGAAATGATTTGGGTGAAGGTCACGGTTAAAGCAGGCTCAGACATGGTAATTGGATGTCTCTATAGGCCCCCGGGCTCAGCAGCTGTTGTGGCTCAGCACCTGAAGAATAATTTGGAAAATATTTCGAGTATATTTCCCCACCATGTTATAGTTTTGAGTGGAGATTTTAATTTGCCGGATATAGACTGGGAGACTCAAACGTTCATAACGGGTGGCAGGGACAAAGAATCCAGTGAAATATTTTTAAGTGCTTTATCTGAAAACTACCTTGAGCAGTTAAACAGAAAACTGACTCGTGGCGATAATATATTAGACCTTCTGGTGACAAACAGACCCGAACTATTTGAATCAGTTAATGCAGAACAGGGAATCAGCGATCATAAAGCGGTTACTGCGTCGATGATTTCAGCCGTAAATAGAAATATTAAAAAAGGTAGGAAGATTTTTCTGTTTAGCAAAAGTGACAAAAAGCAGATTACAGAGTACCTGACGGCTCAACACAAAAGTTTTGTCTCAAGTGCAGATAGTGTTGAGGATCAGTGGACAAAGTTCAAAACCATGGTACAATATGCGTTAGATGAGTATGTGCCAAGCAAGATCGTAAGAGATGGAAAAGAGCCACCGTGGTACAACAACCGAGTTAGAAAACTGCTGCGGAAGCAAAGGGAACTTCACAGCAAACATAAACATAGCCAAAGCCTTGCAGACAAACAAAAATTACGCGAAGCGAAATGTAGTGTGAGGAGGGCTATGCGAGAGGCTTTCAATGAATTCGAAAGTAACGTTCTATGTACTGACTTGGCAGAAAATCCTAAGAAATTTTGGTCCTATGTCAAAGCGGTAGGTGGATCAAAACAAAATGTCCAGACACTCTGTGACCAAAATGGTACTGAAACAGAGGATGACAGACTAAAGGCCGAATTACTAAATGTCTTCTTCCAAAGCTGTTTCACAGAGGAAGACTGCACTGTGCTTCCTTCTCTAGATTGTCGCACAGTTGACAAAATGGTAGATATCGAAGTAGACGACAGAGGGATAGAGAAACAATTAAAATCGCTCAAAAGAGGAAAGGCCGCTGGTCCTGATGGGATACCAGTTCGATTTTACACAGAGTACGCGAAGGAACTTGCCCCCCTTCTTGCAGCGGTGTACCGTAGGTCTCTAGAAGAGCGAAGCGTTCCAAAGGATTGGAAAAGGGCACAGGTCATCCCCGTTCTCAAGAAGGGACGTCGAACAGATGTGCAGAACTATAGACCTATATCTCTAACGTCGATCAGTTGTAGAATTTTGGAACACGTATTATGTTCGAGTATAATGTCTTTTCTGGAGACTAGAAATCTACTCTGTAGGAATCAGCATGGGTTTCGAAAAAGACGATCGTGTGAAACCCAGCTCGCGCTATTCGTCCACGAGACTCAGAGGGCCTTAGACACGGGTTCACAGATAGATGCCGTGTTTCTTGACTTCCGCAAGGCGTTTGACACAGTTCCCCATAGTCGTTTAATGAATAAAGTAAGAGCATACGGACTATCAGATCAATTGTGTGATTGGATTGAGGAGTTCCTAGATAACAGAACGCAGCACGTCATTCTCAATGGAGAGAAGTCTTCCGAAGTAAGAGTGATTTCAGGTGTGCCGCAGGGGAGTGTCATAGGACCGTTGCTATTCACAATATACATAAATGACCTGGTGGATGACATCGGAAGTTCACTGAGGCTTTTTGCAGATGATGCTGTGGTGTATCGAGAGGTTGCAACAATGGAAAATTGTACTGAAATGCAGGAGGATCTGCAGCGAATTGACGCATGGTGCACGGAATGGCAATTGAATCTCAATGTAGCGAAGTGTAATGTGATGCGAATACATAGAAAGATAGGTCCCTTATCATTTAGCTACAAAATAGCAGGTCAGCAACTGGAAGCAGTTAATTCCATAAATTATCTGGGAGTACGCATTAGGAGTGATTTAAAATGGAATGATCATATAAAGTTGATCGTCGGTAAAGCAGATGCCAGACTGAAATTCATTGGAAGAATCCTAAGGAAATGCAATCCGACAACAAAGGAAGTAGGTTACAGTACGCTTGTTCGCCCAATGCTTGAATACTGCTCAGCAGTGTGGGATCCGCACCAGGTAGGGTTGATAGAAGAGATAGAGAAGATCCAACGGAGAGCAGCGCGAGTCGTTACAGGATCATTTAGTAATTGCGAAAGCGTTACGGAGATGATAGATAAACTCCAGTGGAAGACTCTGCAGGAGAGACGCTCAGTAGCTCGGTACGGGCTTTTGTTGAAGTTTCGAGAACATACCTTCACCGAAGAGTCAAGCAGTATATTGCTCCCTCCTACGTATATCTCGCGAAGAGACCATGAGGATAAAATCAGAGAGATTAGAGCCCACACAGAAGCATACCGACAATCCTTCTTTCCACGTACAATACGAGACTGGAATAGAAGGGAGAACCGATAGAGGTTCTCAGGGTACCCTCCGCCACACACCGTCAGGTGGCTTGCGGAGTACGGATGTAGATGTAGATGTAGATGTAGACTGTTAGAGACATTACACCCATGGAGGAAAGTGCGCATGGTGACTGTTGTATTCAATCCCGATGCAATTACTGTGTTTCATCAACACTTTGATAGTCTGCACATTACAAAATGCCACCAGATGTGCATCGGAAACTACAACTGGTCTTCCAGGGAACGACCAATCGTAGATTGTTTCAGACATAACTCCCGTGAAGGAAAGTGCGCATGGTGACTGTTGTATTCAATCCCGATGCAATTTCTGTGTTTCATCAACACTCTGATAGTCTACACATTACAGAATGCGACCAGATGGGCATCGGAAACTACTACTGGTCTTCCAGGTAACGATCAAATCGTACATTGTTTGAGACATAACTCCCGTGAAGGAAAGAGCGCATGGTGACTGTTGTATTCAATCCCGATGCAATTTCTGTGTTTCATCAACACTCTGATAGTCCACAAATTACAGAATGCCTCCAGATGTTCATCGGAAACTACTACTGGTCTTCCAGGAAATGATCAAGGCGTAGACTGTTTGAGACATTACTTTTATGGAGGAATGTGCGCATGTTGACTGTTGTATTCTATCCCGATGCAATTACTGTGTTTCATCAACACACTGATAGTCTACACATTATAGAATGCGACCAGATGTGCATCGGAAACTACTACTGGTCTTCCAGGGAACGATCAAAGCATAGATGGTTTGAGACATTACCCCCGTGGAAGAGAGTGCGCATGGTGACTGGTGTATTCAATCACGATGCAATTTCTGTGTTTCATCAACACTCTGATAGTCCACAGATAACAGAATGCCTCCAGATGTGCATCGGAAACTACTACTGGTCTTCCAGCGAACGATCAAATCGTAAACTCTTTGAGACATTACTCACATGGTGGAAAGTGCGCATGGTGACTGTTGTATTCAATCCCGATGCAATTTCTGTGTTTCATCAACACTCTGATAGTCCACAGATTTCAGAATGCCATCAGATGTGCATCGGAAACTACTACTGGTCTTCCAGGGAACGATTAAATCGTAGACTGTTTGAGAATTACCCCCATGGAGGAAAGTGCGCATGGTGACTGTTGTATTCAATCCCGATGTAATTTCAGTGTTTCATCAACACTTTGATAGTCTGCACATTACAAAATGCCACCAGATGTGCATCGGAAACTACAACTGGTCTTCCAGGGAACGACCAATCGTAGATTGTTTCAGACATAACTCCCGTGAAGGAAAGTGCGCATGGTGACTGTTGTATTCAATCCCGATGCAATTTCTGTGTTTCATCAACACTCTGATAGTCTACACATTACAGAATGCGACCAGATGGGCATCGGAAACTACTACTGGTCTTCCAGGTAACGATCAAATCGTACATTGTTTGAGACATAACTCCCGTGAAGGAAAGAGCGCATGGTGACTGTTGTATTCAATCCCGATGCAATTTCTGTGTTTCATCAACACTCTGATAGTCCACAAATTACAGAATGCCTCCAGATGTTCATCGGAAACTACTACTGGTCTTCCAGGAAATGATCAAGGCGTAGACTGTTTGAGACATTACTTTTATGGAGGAATGTGCGCATGTTGACTGTTGTATTCTATCTCGATGCAATTACTGTGTTTCATCAACACACTGATAGTCTACACATTATAGAATGCGACCAGATGTGCATCGGAAACTACTACTGGTCTTCCAGGGAACGATCAAAGCATAGATGGTTTGAGACATTACCCCCGTGGAAAAGAGTGCGCATGGTGACTGGTGTATTCAATCACGATGCAATTTCTGTGTTTCATCAACACTCTGATAGTCCACAAATTACAGAATGCCTCCAGATGTTCATCGGAAACTACTACTGGTCTTCCAGGAAATGATCAAGGCGTAGACTGTTTGAGACATTACTTTTATGGAGGAATGTGCGCATGTTGACTGTTGTATTCTATCCCGATGCAATTACTGTGTTTCATCAACACACTGATAGTCTACACATTATAGAATGCGACCAGATGTGCATCGGAAACTACTACTGGTCTTCCAGGGAACGATCAAAGCATAGATGTTTTGAGACATTACCCCCGTGGAAGAGAGTGCGCATGGTGACTGGTGTATTCAATCACGATGCAATTTCTGTGTTTCATCAACACTCTGATAGTCCACAGATAACAGAATGCCTCCAGATGTGCATCGGAAACTACTACTGGTCTTCCAGCGAACGATCAAATCGTAAACTCTTTGAGACATTACTCACATGGTGGAAAGTGCGCATGGTGACTGTTGTATTCAATCCCGATGCAATTTCTGTGTTTCATCAACACTCTGATAGTCCACAGATTTCAGAATGCCATCAGATGTGCATCGGAAACTACTACTGGTCTTCCAGGGAACGATTAAATCGTAGACTGTTTGAGAATTACCCCCATGGAGGAAAGTGCGCATGGTGACTGTTGTATTCAATCCCGATGTAATTTCAGTGTTTCATCAACACTCTGATACTCCACAGATTTCAGAATGCCTCCAGATGTGCATCGGAAACTACTAATTGTCTTCCAGGGAAAGATCAAAGCGTAGACTGTTTGAGACATTACTCCCATGGAGGAAAGTGCGCATGGTGATTGTTGTATTCAATCCCGATGCAATTTCTGTGTTTCATCAACACTCTGATAGACCACAGATTACAGAATACCTCCAGATGGGCATCGGAAACTACTACTGGTCTTCCAGGGAACGATCAAAGCGTAAACTCTTTGAGACATTACTCCCATGGAGGAAAGTGCGCATGGTGACTTTTGTATTCAATACCGATGCAATTTCTGTGTTTCATCAACACTATGATAGTCCACAGATTACAGAATGCCACCAGATGTGCATCGGAAACTACTACTGGTCTTCCAGGGAACGATCAAAACGTAGAATGTTTGAGACATACCTCCCGTGGAAGAAAGTGCGCATGGTGACTGTTGTATTCAATCCCGATGCAATTTCTGTGTTTCATCAACACTCTGATAGTCCACAGTTTACAGAATGCCATCAGATGTGCATCGGAAACTACTACTGGTCTTCCAGGGAACGATCGCGGAGTAGACTGTTTGAGAATTACTCCTATGGAGGAAAGTGCGCATGGTGACTGTTGTATTCAATCCCGATGTAATTTCAGTGTTTAATCAACACTCTGATACTCCGCAGATTACAGAATGCCCCCAGTTGTGCATCGGAAAGTACTACTTGTCTTCCAGGGAACGATCAAAGCGTAGACTGTTTGAGACATTACTCCCATGAAGGAAAGTGCGCATGGTGATTGTTGTATTCAATTCCGATGCATTTTCTGTCTTTCATCAACACTCTGATAGTCCACAAGTTACAGAATGACTCCAGATGTGCATCGGAACCTACTACTGGTCTTCGTGGGAACGATCGCGGCGTAGACTGTTTGAGAATTACTCCCATGGAGGAAAGTGCGCATGGTGACTGTTGTATTCAATCCCGATGTAATTTCAGTGTTTAATCAACACTCTGATGCTCCGCAGATTACAGAATGCCTCCAGATGTGCATCGGAATCTACTACTGGTCTTCCAGGGAACGATCAAAAACGTAGACGGTTTTAGACATTACTCCCATGGAGGAAAGTGCGCATGGTGACTGTTGTATTCAATCCAGATGCAATTTCTGTGTTTCATCAACACTCCGATACACCACAGATTACAGAATGCCTCCAGATGTGCATCGGAAACTACTACTGGTCTTCCAGGGAACGATCAAAGCGTAGACTGTTAGAGACATTACACCCATGGAGGAAAGTGCGCATGGTGACTGTTGTATTCAATCCCGATGCAATTACTGTGTTTCATCAACACTTTGATAACCTACACATTACAAAATGCCACCAGATGTGCATCGGAAACTACTACTGGTCTTCCAGGGAACGACCAATCGTAGATTGTTTCAGACATAACTCCCGTGAAGGTAAGTGCGCATGGTGATTGTTGTATTCAATCCCGATGCAATACCTGTGTTTCATCAACACTCTGATAGTCTAAACATTACAGAATGCGACCAGATGTGCATCGGAAAGTACTACTGGTCTTCCAGGGAACGATCAAATCATACATTGTATGAGACATAACTCCCGTGAAAGAAAGTGCGCATGGTGACTGTTGTATTCAATCCCGATGCAATTTCTGTGAAACTACTACTGGTCTTCCAGGGAACGATCAAATCGTACATTGTTTGAGACATAACTCCCGTGAAGGAAAGTGCGCATGGTGACTGTTGTATTCAATCCCGATGCAATTTCTGTGTTTCATCAACACTCTGATAGTCCACAGATAACAGAATGCCTCCAGATGTGCATCGGAAACTACTACTGGTCATCCAGGGAACGATCAAAGCGTAAGCTTTTTCCGACATTACTCCCATGGAGGAGAGTGCTCATGGTGGCTGTTGTATTCAATCCCGATGCAATTTCTGCCTTTCATCAACATTCTGATAGTCCACAGATAACAGAATGCCTCCAGATGTGCATCGGAATCTACTACTGGTCTTCCAGGGAACGATCAAAAACGTAGACGGTTTTAGACATTACTCCCATGGAGGAAAGTGCGCATGGTGACTGTTGTATTCAATCCAGATGCAATTTCTGTGTTTCATCAACACTCCGATACTCCACAGATTACAGAATGCCTCCAGATGTGCATCGGAAACTACTACTGGTCTTCCAGGGAACGACCAATCGTAGATTGTTTCAGACATAACTCCCGTGAAGGTAAGTGCGCATGGTATTGTTGTATTCAATCCCGATGCAATTTCTGTGTTTCATCAACACTCTGATAGTCTACACATTACAGAATGCGACCAGATGTGCATCGGAAAGTACTACTGGTCTTCCAGGGAACGATCAAATCGTACATTGTATGAGACATAACTCCAGTGAAGGAAAGTGCGCATGGTGACTGTTGTATTCAATCCCGATGCAATTTCTGTGTTTCATCAACACTCTGATAGTCCACAAATGACAGAATGCCTCCAGATGTGCATCGGAAGCTACATCTGATCTTCCAGGGAACGATCAAAGCGTGGACTGTTTGAGACATTACTTTTATGGAGGAATGTGCAAATGGTGATTGTTGTATTCAATCCCGAACAATTTCTGTGTTTCATCAACACTCTGATAGTCCACAGATAACAGAATGCCTCCAGATATGCATCGGAAACTACTACTGGTCATCCAGGGAACGGTCAAAGCGTAAGCTCTTTGCGACATTACTCCCATGGAGGAAAGTGCGCATGGTGACTGTTGTACTCAATCCCGATGCAATTTCTGTCTTTCATCAACATTCTGATAGTCCACAGATAACAGAATGCCTCCAGATGTGCATCGGAAACTACTACTGGTCTTCCAGGGAACGATCAAAGCGTAGACTGTTTTAGACATTACTCCCATGGAGGAAAGTGCGCATGGTGACTGTTGTATTCAATCCAGATGCAATTTCTGTGTTCCATCAACACTCCGATACTCCACAGATTACAGAATGCCTCCAGATGTGCATCGGAAACTACTACTGGTCTTCCAGGGAACGATCAAAACTCTGATTGGAATGTATACCGCAGAGATAGGCTGGACAGTGAAGGGGGAGGCGTGTTTATAGCGATAAGAAGTGCAATAGTATCGAAGGAAATTGACGGAGATTCGAATTGTGAAATGATTTGGGTGAAGGTCACGGTTAAAGCAGGCTCAGACATGGTAATTGGATGTCTCTATAGGCCCCCGGGCTCAGCAGCTGTTGTGGCTCAGCACCTGAAGAATAATTTGGAAAATATTTCGAGTATATTTCCCCACCATGTTATAGTTTTGGGTGGAGATTTTAATTTGCCGGATATAGACTGGGAGACTCAAACGTTCATAACGGGTGGCAGGGACAAAGAATCCAGTGAAATATTTTTAAGTGCTTTATCTGAAAACTACCTTGAGCAGTTAAACAGAAAACCGACTCGTGGCGATAATATATTAGACCTTCTGGTGACAAACAGACCCGAACTATTTGAATCAGTTAATGCAGAACAGGGAATCAGCGATCATAAAGCGGTTACTGCGTCGATGATTTCAGCCGTAAATAGAAATATTAAAAAAGGTAGGAAGATTTTTCTGTTTAGCAAAAGTGACAAAAAGCAGATTACAGAGTACCTGACGGCTCAACACAAAAGTTTTGTCTCAAGTGCAGATAGTGTTGAGGATCAGTGGACAAAGTTCAAAACCATGGTACAATATGCGTTAGATGAGTATGTGCCAAGCAAGATCGTAAGAGATGGAAAAGAGCCACCGTGGTACAACAACCGAGTTAGAAAACTGCTGCGGAAGCAAAGGGAACTTCACAGCAAACATAAACATAGCCAAAGCCTTGCAGACAAACAAAAATTACGCGAAGCGAAATGTAGTGTGAGGAGGGCTATGCGAGAGGCTTTCAATGAATTCGAAAGTAACGTTCTATGTACTGACTTGGCAGAAAATCCTAAGAAATTTTGGTCCTATGTCAAAGCGGTAGGTGGATCAAAACAAAATGTCCAGACACTCTGTGACCAAAATGGTACTGAAACAGAGGATGACAGACTAAAGGCCGAATTACTAAATGTCTTCTTCCAAAGCTGTTTCACAGAGGAAGACTGCACTGTGCTTCCTTCTCTAGATTGTCGCACAGTTGACAAAATGGTAGATATCGAAGTAGACGACAGAGGGATAGAGAAACAATTAAAATCGCTCAAAAGAGGAAAGGCCGCTGGTCCTGATGGGATACCAGTTCGATTTTACACAGAGTACGCGAAGGAACTTGCCCCCCTTCTTGCAGCGGTGTACCGTAGGTCTCTAGAAGAGCGAAGCGTTCCAAAGGATTGGAAAAGGGCACAGGTCATCCCCGTTCTCAAGAAGGGACGTCGAACAGATGTGCAGAACTATAGACCTATATCTCTAACGTCGATCAGTTGTAGAATTTTGGAACACGTATTATGTTCGAGTATAATGTCTTTTCTGGAGACTAGAAATCTACTCTGTAGGAATCAGCATGGGTTTCGAAAAAGACGATCGTGTGAAACCCAGCTCGCGCTATTCGTCCACGAGACTCAGAGGGCCTTAGACACGGGTTCACAGGTAGATGCCGTGTTTCTTGACTTCCGCAAGGCGTTTGACACAGTTCCCCATAGTCGTTTAATGAATAAAGTAAGAGCATACGGACTATCAGATCAATTGTGTGATTGGATTGAGGAGTTCCTAGATAACAGAACGCAGCACGTCATTCTCAATGGAGAGAAGTCTTCCGAAGTAAGAGTGATTTCAGGTGTGCCGCAGGGGAGTGTCATAGGACCGTTGCTATTCACAATATACATAAATGACCTGGTGGATGACATCGGAAGTTCACTGAGGCTTTTTGCAGATGATGCTGTGGTGTATCGAGAGGTTGCAACAATGGAAAATTGTACTGAAATGCAGGAGGATCTGCAGCGAATTGACGCATGGTGCACGGAATGGCAATTGAATCTCAATGTAGCGAAGTGTAATGTGATGCGAATACATAGAAAGATAGGTCCCTTATCATTTAGCTACAAAATAGCAGGTCAGCAACTGGAAGCAGTTAATTCCATAAATTATCTGGGAGTACGCATTAGGAGTGATTTAAAATGGAATGATCATATAAAGTTGATCGTCGGTAAAGCAGATGCCAGACTGAGATTCATTGGAAGAATCCTAAGGAAATGCAATCCGACAACAAAGGAAGTAGGTTACAGTACGCTTGTTCTCCCAATGCTTGAATACTGCTCAGCAGTGTGGGATCCGCACCAGGTAGGGTTGATAGAAGAGATAGAGAAGATCCAACGGAGAGCAGCGCGCTTCGTTACAGGATCATTTAGTAATTGCGAAAGCGTTACGGAGATGATAGATAAACTCCAGTGGAAGACTCTGCAGGAGAGACGCTCAGTAGCTCGGTACGGGCTTTTGTTGAAGTTTCGAGAACATACCTTCACCGAAGAGTCAAGCAGTATATTGCTCCCTCCTACGTATATCTCGCGAAGAGACCATGAGGATAAAATCAGAGAGATTAGAGCCCACACAGAAGCATACCGACAATCCTTCTTTCCACGTACAATACGAGACTGGAATAGAAGGGAGAACCGATAGAGGTTCTCAGGGTACCCTCCGCCACACACCGTCAGGTGGCTTGCGGAGTACGGATGTAGATGTAGATGTAGATGTAGACTGTTAGAGACATTACACCCATGGAGGAAAGTGCGCATGGTGACTGTTGTATTCAATCCCGATGCAATTACTGTGTTTCATCAACACTTTGATAGTCTGCACATTACAAAATGCCACCAGATGTGCATCGGAAACTACAACTGGTCTTCCAGGGAACGACCAATCGTAGATTGTTTCAGACATAACTCCCGTGAAGGAAAGTGCGCATGGTGACTGTTGTATTCAATCCCGATGCAATTTCTGTGTTTCATCAACACTCTGATAGTCTACACATTACAGAATGCGACCAGATGGGCATCGGAAACTACTACTGGTCTTCCAGGTAACGATCAAATCGTACATTGTTTGAGACATAACTCCCGTGAAGGAAAGAGCGCATGGTGACTGTTGTATTCAATCCCGATGCAATTTCTGTGTTTCATCAACACTCTGATAGTCCACAAATTACAGAATGCCTCCAGATGTTCATCGGAAACTACTACTGGTCTTCCAGGAAATGATCAAGGCGTAGACTGTTTGAGACATTACTTTTATGGAGGAATGTGCGCATGTTGACTGTTGTATTCTATCCCGATGCAATTACTGTGTTTCATCAACACACTGATAGTCTACACATTATAGAATGCGACCAGATGTGCATCGGAAACTACTACTGGTCTTCCAGGGAACGATCAAAGCATAGATGGTTTGAGACATTACCCCCGTGGAAGAGAGTGCGCATGGTGACTGGTGTATTCAATCACGATGCAATTTCTGTGTTTCATCAACACTCTGATAGTCCACAGATAACAGAATGCCTCCAGATGTGCATCGGAAACTACTACTGGTCTTCCAGCGAACGATCAAATCGTAAACTCTTTGAGACATTACTCACATGGTGGAAAGTGCGCATGGTGACTGTTGTATTCAATCCCGATGCAATTTCTGTGTTTCATCAACACTCTGATAGTCCACAGATTTCAGAATGCCATCAGATGTGCATCGGAAACTACTACTGGTCTTCCAGGGAACGATTAAATCGTAGACTGTTTGAGAATTACCCCCATGGAGGAAAGTGCGCATGGTGACTGTTGTATTCAATCCCGATGTAATTTCAGTGTTTCATCAACACTCTGATACTCCACAGATTTCAGAATGCCTCCAGATGTGCATCGGAAACTACTAATTGTCTTCCAGGGAAAGATCAAAGCGTAGACTGTTTGAGACATTACTCCCATGGAGGAAAGTGCGCATGGTGATTGTTGTATTCAATCCCGATGCAATTTCTGTGTTTCATCAACACTCTGATAGACCACAGATTACAGAATACCTCCAGATGGGCATCGGAAACTACTACTGGTCTTCCAGGGAACGATCAAAGCGTAAACTCTTTGAGACATTACTCCCATGGAGGAAAGTGCGCATGGTGACTTTTGTATTCAATACCGATGCAATTTCTGTGTTTCATCAACACTATGATAGTCCACAGATTACAGAATGCCACCAGATGTGCATCGGAAACTACTACTGGTCTTCCAGGGAACGATCAAAACGTAGAATGTTTGAGACATACCTCCCGTGGAAGAAAGTGCGCATGGTGACTGTTGTATTCAATCCCGATGCAATTTCTGTGTTTCATCAACACTCTGATAGTCCACAGTTTACAGAATGCCATCAGATGTGCATCGGAAACTACTACTGGTCTTCCAGGGAACGATCGCGGAGTAGACTGTTTGAGAATTACTCCTATGGAGGAAAGTGCGCATGGTGACTGTTGTATTCAATCCCGATGTAATTTCAGTGTTTAATCAACACTCTGATACTCCGCAGATTACAGAATGCCCCCAGTTGTGCATCGGAAAGTACTACTTGTCTTCCAGGGAACGATCAAAGCGTAGACTGTTTGAGACATTACTCCCATGGAGGAAAGTGCGCATGGTGATTGTTGTATTCAATTCCGATGCATTTTCTGTCTTTCATCAACACTCTGATAGTCCACAAGTTACAGAATGACTCCAGATGTGCATCGGAACCTACTACTGGTCTTCGTGGGAACGATCAAGTCGTAGACTGTTTGAGACATTATTCCCATCGAGGAAAGTGCGCATGGTGACTGTTGTATTCAATCCCGATGCAATTTCTTTATTTCATCAACACTTTGATAGTCCACAGATATCAGAATACCACCAGACGAGCATCGGAAACTACTACTGGTCTTCTAAAGAACGATCAAAGCTTAGACTGTTTGAGACACTACTCCCATATAGGAAAGTGCGCATGGTGACTGTTGTATTCAATCCCGATGCAATTTCTGTGTTTCATCAACACTATGATACTCCACAGATTGCAGGATGCTTCCAGATGTGCATCGGAAACTACTACTGGTCTTCCAGGGAACGATCAAAGCGTAGACTGTTTAAGACATTACTTCCATGGAGGAAAGTGCGCATGGTGACTGTTGTATTCAATCCCGATGCAATTTCTGTGTTTCATCAAAACTCTGATAGTCCACAGATTACAGAATGCCTCCAGATGTGCATCGGAAACTACTACTGGTCTTCCAGGGAACGATCAAAGCGTGGACTGTTTGAGACATTACTTTTATGGAGGAATGTGCGCATGGTGATTGTTGTATTCAATCCCGATGCAATTTCTGTGTTTCATCAAGACTCTGATAGTCCACAGATAACAGAATGCCTTCAGATGTGCATCGGAAACTACTACTGGTCATCCAGGGAACGATCAAAGCGTAAGCTCTTTGCGACATTACTCCCATGGAGGAAAGTGCGCATGGTGACTGTTGTATTCAATCCCGATGCAATTTCTGTGTTTCATCAACATTCTGATAGTCCACAGATAACAGAATGCCGACAGATGTGCATCGGAAACTACTACTGGTCTTCCAGGGAACGATCAAAGCGTAGACTGTTTTAGACATTACTCCCATGGAGGAAAGTGCGCATGGTGACTGTTGTATTCAATCCAGATGCAATTTCTGTGTTTCATCAACACTCCGATACTCCACAGATTACAGAATGCCTCCAGATGTGCATTTCAAACTACTACTGGTCTTCCAGGGAACGATCAAAGCGTAGAATGTTACAGACATTACACCCATGGAGTAAAGTGCGCATGGTGACTGTTGTATTCAATCCCGATGCAATTTCTGTGTTTCATCAACACTCTGATAGTCCACAAATTACAGAATGCAGTCAGATGTTCATCGGAAACTACTAATGGTCTTCCAGGGAACGATCAAAGCGTAGACTGTTTGAGACATTACTACCGTGGAGGAAAGTGCGGATTGTGACTGTTGTATTCAATACCGATGCAATTTCTGTGTCTCATCAACACTTTGATACTCCACAGATTACAGAATGCCACGAGATGATCATCGGAAACTACTACTGGTCTTCCAGGGAACGATCAAAGCGTAGACTCTTTCAGACATTACTCCCATGGAGGAAAGTGTGGATGGTGACTGTTGTATTCAATACCGATGCAATTTCTGTGTTTCATCAACACTCTGATAGTCCACAAATTACAGAATGCAGTCAGATGTTCATCGGAAACTACTAATGGTCTTCCAGTGAACGATCAAAGCGTAGACTGTTTGAGAATTACTCCCATGGAGGAAAGTGCGCATGGTGACTGTTGTATTCAATCCCGATGTAATTTCAGTGTTTCATCAACACTCTGATACTCCACAGATTACAGAATGCCTCCAGATGTGCATCGGAAATTACTACTTGTCTTCCAGGAACGATCAAAGCGTAGACTGTTTGAGACATTACTCCCATGGAGGAAAGTGCGCATCGTGATTGTTGTATTCAGTCCCGATGCAATTTCTGTGTTTCATCAACACTCTGATAGTCCACAGATTACAGAATGCCTCCAGATGTGCATCGGAAACTAATACTGGTCTTCCAGGGAACGATCAAAGCGTAGAATGTTTGGGACATTACTCCCATGGATGAAAGTGCGCATGGTGATTGTTGTTTTCAATCCTGATGCAATTTCTGTGTGTCATCAACACTCTGATAGTCCGCAGATTACAGAATGTCTCCAGATATGCATCGGAAACTACTACTGGTCTTCCAGGGAACGATCAAATCGTAAACTCTTTGAGACATTACTCCCATGGAGGAAATTGCGCATGGTGACTGTTGTATTCACTCCCGATGCATTTTCTGTCTTTCATCAACACTCTGATAGTCCACAGGTTACAGAATGCCTCCAGATGTGCATCGGAACCTACTACTGGTCTCCCTGGGAACGATCAAAACGTAGACTGTTTGAGACATTATTCCCATGGAGGAAAGTGCGCATGGTGACTGTTGTATTCAATCCCGATGCAATTTCTGTGTTTCATCCACACTTTGATAGTCCACAGATTACAGAATACCACCAGACGTGCATCGGAAACTACTACTGGTCTTCCAAAGAACGATCAAAGTTTAGACTGCTTGAGACATTACTCCCATGGAGGAAACTGCGCATGGTGACTGTTGTATTCAATCCCGAAGCAATTTCTGTTTTTCATCAACACTCTGATAATCCACAGATTACAGAATGCCTCGAGATGTGCATCGGAAACTACTACTGGTCTTCCAGGGAACGATCAAAGCGTAGACTGTTTGAGACATTACTTATGGAGGAATGTGCGCATGATTATTGTTGTATTCAATCCCGATGCAATTTCTGTGTTTCATCAACACTCTGGTAGTCCACAGATAACAGAATGCCTCCAGATGTGCATCGGAAACTACTACTGGTCATCCAGGGAACGATCAATGCGTAAACTTATTGAGACATTACTCCCATGGAGGAAAGTGCGCATGGTGACTGTTGTATTCAATCCCGATGCAATTTCTGTCTTTCATCAACATTCTGATAGTCCACAGATTACAGAATGCCTCCAGATGTGCATCGGAAACTACTACTGGTCTTCCAGGGAACGATCAAAGCGTAGACTGTTTGAGACATTACTCCCATGGAGGAAAGTGCGCATGGTGACTGTTGTATTCAATCCAGATGCAATTTCTGTGTTTCATAAACACTCTGATACTCCACAGATTACAGAATGCCTCCAGATGTGCATCTGAAACTACTACTGGTCTTCCAGGGAACGATCAAAGCGTAGACTGTTAGAGACATTACACCCATGGAGGAAAATGCGCATGGTGACTGTTGTATTTAATCCTGATTCAATTCATGTGTTTCATCAACACTTTGATAGTCTACACATTACAGAATGCCACCAGATGTGCATCGGAAACTACTACTGGTCTTCCAGGGAACGATAAAGTCGTACATTGTTTGAGACATAACTCCCGTGAAGGAAAGTGCGCATGGTGACTGTTGTATTCAATCCCGATGCAATTTCTGTGTTTCATCAACACTCCGATAGTCCACAAATTACAGAATGCCTCCAGATGTGCATCGGAAACTACTACTTGTCTTCCAGGGAAAGATCAAAGCGTAGACTGTTTGAGACATTACTCCCATGGAGGAAAGTGCGCATGGTGATTGTTCTATTCAATCCCGATGCAATTTCTGTGTTTCATCAACACTCTGATAGTCCACAGATAACAGAATGCATCCCGATGTGCATCGGAAACTACTACTGGACATCCAGGGGACGATCAAAGCGTAGACTGTTTGAGACATTCCTCCCATGGAGGAAATTGCGCATCGTGACTGTTGTATTCAATCCCGATGCATTTTCTGTCTTTCATCAACATTCTGAAAGTCCACAGATTACAGAATGCCACGAGATGAGTATCGGAAACTACTACTGGTCTTCCATCGAACGATCAAAGCGTAGACTCTTTCAGACATTACCTCCATGGAGGAAAGTGCGGAAGGTGACTGTTGTATTCAATACCAATTGCAATTTCTGTGTTTCATCAACACTCTGATAGTCCACAGATTACAGAATGCCACCAGATGTGCATCGGAAACTACTACTGGTCTTCCAGGGAACGATCAAAGCGTAGACTGTTTGAGACATACCTCCCGTGGAAGAAAGTGCGCATGGTGACTGTTGTATTCAATCCCGATGCAATTTCTGTGTTTCATCAACACTCTGATAGTCCACAGTTTACAGAATGCCATCAGATGTGCCTCGGAAACTACTACTGGTCTTCCAGGGAACGATCGCGGCGTAGACTGTTTGAGAATTACTCCCATGGAGGAAAGTGCGCATGGTGACTGTTGTATTCAATCCCGATGTAATTTCAGTGTTTAATCAACACTCTGATGCTCCGCAGATTACAGAATGCCTCCAGATGTGCATCGGAATCTACTACTGGTCTTCCAGGGAACGATCAAAAACGTAGACGGTTTTAGACATTACTCCCATGGAGGAAAGTGCGCATGGTGACTGTTGTATTCAATCCAGATGCAATTTCTGTGTTTCATCAACACTCCGATACTCCACAGATTACAGAATGCCTCCAGATGTGCATCGGAAACTACTACTGGTCTTCCAGGGAACGATCAAAGCGTAGACTGTTAGAGACATTACACCCATGGAGGAAAGTGCGCATGGTGACTGTTGTATTCAATCCCGATGCAATTACTGTGTTTCATCAACACTTTGATAACCTACACATTACAAAATGCCACCAGATGTGCATCGGAAACTACTACTGGTCTTCCAGGGAACGACCAATCGTAGATTGTTTCAGACATAACTCCCGTGAAGGTAAGTGCGCATGGTGATTGTTGTATTCAATCCCGATGCAATACCTGTGTTTCATCAACACTCTGATAGTCTAAACATTACAGAATGCGACCAGATGTGCATCGGAAAGTACTACTGGTCTTCCAGGGAACGATCAAATCATACATTGTATGAGACATAACTCCCGTGAAAGAAAGTGCGCATGGTGACTGTTGTATTCAATCCCGATGCAATTTCTGTGAAACTACTACTGGTCTTCCAGGGAACGATCAAATCGTACATTGTTTGAGACATAACTCCCGTGAAGGAAAGTGCGCATGGTGACTGTTGTATTCAATCCCGATGCAATTTCTGTGTTTCATCAACACTCTGATAGTCCACAGATAACAGAATGCCTCCAGATGTGCTTCGGAAACTACTACTGGTCATCCAGGGAACGATCAAAGCGTAAGCTTTTTCCGACATTACTCCCATGGAGGAGAGTGCTCATGGTGGCTGTTGTATTCAATCCCGATGCAATTTCTGTCTTTCATCAACATTCTGATAGTCCACAGATAACAGAATGCCTCCAGATGTGCATCGGAATCTACTACTGGTCTTCCAGGGAACGATCAAAAACGTAGACGGTTTTAGACATTACTCCCATGGAGGAAAGTGCGCATGGTGACTGTTGTATTCAATCCAGATGGAATTTCTGTGTTTCATCAACACTCCGATACTCCACAGATTACAGAATGCCTCCAGATGTGCATCGGAAAGTACTACTGGTCTTCCAGGGAACGATCAAATCGTACATTGTATGAGACATAACTCCCGTGAAGGAAAGTGCGCATGGTGACTGTTGTATTCAATCCCGATGCAATTTCTGTGTTTCATCAACACTCTGATAGTCCACAAATGACAGAATGCCTCCAGATGTGCATCGGAAGCTACATCTGATCTTCCAGGGAACGATCAAAGCGTGGACTGTTTGATACATTACTTTTATGGAGGAATGTGCAAATGGTGATTGTTGTATTCAATCCCGAACAATTTCTGTGTTTCATCAACACTCTGATAGTCCACAGATAACAGAATGCCTCCAGATATGCATCGGAAACTACTACTGGTCATCCAGGGAACGGTCAAAGCGTAAGCTCTTTGCGACATTACTCCCATGGAGGAAAGTGCGCATGGTGACTGTTGTACTCAATCCCGATGCAATTTCTGTCTTTCATCAACATTCTGATAGTCCACAGATAACAGAATGCCTCCAGATGTGCATCGGAAACTACTACTGGTCTTCCAGGGAACGATCAAAGCGTAGATTGTTTTAGACATTACTCCCATGGAGGAAAGTGCGCATGGTGACTGTTGTATTCAATCCAGATGCAATTTCTGTGTTCCATCAACACTCCGATACTCCACAGATTACAGAATGCCTCCAGATGTGCATCGGAAACTACTACTGGTCTTCCAGGGAACGATCAAAGCGTAGACTGTTAGAGACATTACACCCATGGAGGAAAGTGCGCATGGTGACTGTTGTATTCAATCCCGATGCAATTACTGTGTTTCATCAACACTTTGATAGTCTGCACATTACAAAATGCCACCAGATGTGCATCGGAAACTACAACTGGTCTTCCAGGGAACGACCAATCGTAGATTGTTTCAGACATAACTCCCGTGAAGGAAAGTGCGCATGGTGACTGTTGTATTCAATCCCGATGCAATTTCTGTGTTTCATCAACACTCTGATAGTCTACACATTACAGAATGCGACCAGATGGGCATCGGAAACTACTACTGGTCTTCCAGGTAACGATCAAATCGTACATTGTTTGAGACATAACTCCCGTGAAGGAAAGAGCGCATGGTGACTGTTGTATTCAAACCCGATGCAATTTCTGTGTTTCATCAACACTCTGATAGTCCACAAATTACAGAACGCCTCCAGATGTTCATCGGAAACTACTACTGGTCTTCCAGGAAATGATCAAGGCGTAGACTCTTTGAGACATTACTTTTATGGAGGAATGTGCGCATGTTGACTGTTGTATTCTATCCCGATGCAATTACTGTGTTTCATCAACACACTGATAGTCTACACATTATAGAATGCGACCAGATGTGCATCGGAAACTACTACTGGTCTTCCAGGGAACGATCAAAGCATAGATGGTTTGAGACATTACCCCCGTGGAAGAGAGTGCGCATGGTGACTGGTGTATTCAATCACGATGCAATTTCTGTGTTTCATCAACACTCTGATAGTCCACAGATAACAGAATGCCTCCAGATGTGCATCGGAAACTACTACTGGTCTTCCAGCGAACGATCAAATCGTAAACTCTTTGAGACATTACTCACATGGTGGAAAGTGCGCATGGTGACTGTTGTATTCAATCCCGATGCAATTTCTGTGTTTCATCAACACTCTGATAGTCCACAGATTTCAGAATGCCATCAGATGTGCATCGGAAACTACTACTGGTCTTCCAGGGAACGATTAAATCGTAGACTGTTTGAGAATTACCCCCATGGAGGAAAGTGCGCATGGTGACTGTTGTATTCAATCCCGATGTAATTTCAGTGTTTCATCAACACTCTGATACTCCACAGATTTCAGAATGCCTCCAGATGTGCATCGGAAACTACTAATTGTCTTCCAGGGAAAGATCAAAGCGTAGACTGTTTGAGACATTACTCCCATGGAGGAAAGTGCGCATGGTGATTGTTGTATTCAATCCCGATGCAATTTCTGTGTTTCATCAACACTCTGATAGACCACAGATTACAGAATACCTCCAGATGGGCATCGGAAACTACTACTGGTCTTCCAGGGAACGATCAAAGCGTAAACTCTTTGAGACATTACTCCCATGGAGGAAAGTGCGCATGGTGACTTTTGTATTCAATACCGATGCAATTTCTGTGTTTCATCAACACTATGATAGTCCACAGATTACAGAATGCCACCAGATGTGCATCGGAAACTACTACTGGTCTTCCAGGGAACGATCAAAACGTAGAATGTTTGAGACATACCTCCCGTGGAAGAAAGTGCGCATGGTGACTGTTGTATTCAATCCCGATGCAATTTCTGTGTTTCATCAACACTCTGATAGTCCACAGTTTACAGAATGCCATCAGATGTGCATCGGAAACTACTACTGGTCTTCCAGGGAACGATCGCGGAGTAGACTGTTTGAGAATTACTCCTATGGAGGAAAGTGCGCATGGTGACTGTTGTATTCAATCCCGATGTAATTTCAGTGTTTAATCAACACTCTGATACTCCGCAGATTACAGAATGCCCCCAGTTGTGCATCGGAAAGTACTACTTGTCTTCCAGGGAACGATCAAAGCGTAGACTGTTTGAGACATTACTCCCATGGAGGAAAGTGCGCATGGTGATTGTTGTATTCAATTCCGATGCATTTTCTGTCTTTCATCAACACTCTGATAGTCCACAAGTTACAGAATGACTCCAGATGTGCATCGGAACCTACTACTGGTCTTCGTGGGAACGATCAAGGCGTAGACTGTTTGAGACATTATTCCCATCGAGGAAAGTGCGCATGGTGACTGTTGTATTCAATCCCGATGCAATTTCTTTATTTCATCAACACTTTGATAGTCCACAGATATCAGAATACCACCAGACGAGCATCGGAAACTACTACTGGTCTTCTAAAGAACGATCAAAGCTTAGACTGTTTGAGACACTACTCCCATATAGGAAAGTGCGCATGGTGACTGTTGTATTCAATCCCGATGCAATTTCTGTGTTTCATCAACACTATGATACTCCACAGATTGCAGGATGCTTCCAGATGTGCATCGGAAACTACTACTGGTCTTCCAGGGAACGATCAAAGCGTAGACTGTTTAAGACATTACTTCCATGGAGGAAAGTGCGCATGGTGACTGTTGTATTCAATCCCGATGCAATTTCTGTGTTTCATCAAAACTCTGATAGTCACAGATTACAGAATGCCTCCAGATGTGCATCGGAAACTACTACCGGTCTTCCAGGGAACGATCAAAGCGTGGACTGTTTGAGACATTACTTTTATGGAGGAATGTGCGCATGGTGATTGTTGTATTCAATCCCGATGCAATTTCTGTGTTTCATCAAGACTCTGATAGTCCACAGATAACAGAATGCCTTCAGATGTGCATCGGAAACTACTACTGGTCATCCAGGGAACGATCAAAGCGTAAGCTCTTTGCGACATTACTCCCATGGAGGAAAGTGCGCATGGTGACTGTTGTATTCAATCCCGATGCAATTTCTGTGTTTCATCAACATTCTGATAGTCCACAGATAACAGAATGCCGACAGATGTGCATCGGAAACTACTACTGGTCTTCCAGGGAATGATCAAAGCGTAGACTGTTTTAGACATTACTCCCATGGAGGAAAGTGCGCATGGTGACTGTTGTATTCAATCCAGATGCAATTTCTGTGTTTCATCAACACTCCGATACTCCACAGATTACAGAATGCCTCCAGATGTGCATTTCAAACTACTACTGGTCTTCCAGGGAACGATCAAAGCGTAGACTGTTACAGACATTACACCCATGGAGTAAAGTGCGCATGGTGACTGTTGTATTCAATCCCGATGCAATTACTGTGTTTCATCAACACTTTGATAGTCTACACATTACAAAATGCCACCAGATGTGCATCGGAAACTACTACTGGTCTTCCAGGGAACGACCAATCGTAGATTGTTTCAGACATAACTCCCGTGAAGGAAAGTGCGCATGGTGACTGTTGTATTCAATCCCGATGCAATTTCTGTGTCTCATCAACACTCTGATAGTCTACACATTACAGAATGCGTCCAGATGTGCATCGGAAACTACTACTGGTCTTCCAGGTACGATCAAAGCGTAGATGGTTTGAGACATTACTCTCGTGGAGGAAAGTGCGCATGGTGACTGTTGTATTCAATCCCGATGCTATTTCTGTGTTTCATCAACACTCTGATAGTCCACAAATAACAGAATGCCTCCAGATGTGCATCGGAAACTACTACTGGTCTTCCAGGGAACGATCAAAGCGTAAACTCTTTGAGACATTACTCTAATGGAGGAAAGAGCGCATGGTGACTGTTGTATTCAATCCCGATGCAATTTCTGTGTTTCATCAACATTCTAATAGTCCACAGATTACAGAATGCCTCCAGATGTGCATCGGAATCTACTACTGGTCTTCCAATGAACGGATAAATCGTAGGCTGTTTGAGACATTACTCCCATGGAGGAAAGTGCGCATGGTGACTGTTGTATTCAATCCCGAAGCAAGTTTCTGTGTTACATCAACACTCTGATAGTCCACAGATTACAGAATGCCTCCAGATGTGCATCAGGAACTACTACTGGTCTTCTAGGGAACGATCAAAGCGTAGACAGTTTGAGACATTACTCCCATGGAGGAAATTGCGCATCGTGATTGTTGTATTCAATCCAGATGCATTTTCTGTCTTTAATCAACACTCTGATAGTCCACAGGTTACAGAACGCTTCCAGATGTGCATCGGAACCTACTGCTGGTCTTCCTGGGAACGATCAAAGCGTATACTGTTTAAGACATTATTCCCAAGGAGGAAAGTGCGCATGGTGACTGTTGTATTCAATCCCGAGGCAATTTCTGTGTTTCATCAACACTTTGATAGTCCACAGATTACAGAATACCACCAGACGTGCATCGGAAACTACTACTGGTCTTCCAAAGAATGATCAAAATTTAGACTGTTTGAGACATTACTCCCATGGAGGAAAGTGGGCATGGTGATTGTTGTATTAAATCCCGATGCAATTTCTGTGTTTCATCAACTCTCTGATAGACCACAGATTACAGAATACCTCCAGATGGGCATCGGAAACTACTACTGGTCTTCCAGGGAACGATCAAAACGTAAACTCTTTGAGACATTACTCCCATGGAGGAAATTGCGCATCGTGACTGTTGTATTCAATCCCGATGCATTTTCTGTCTTTCATCAACACTTTCATAGTCCACAGGTTACAGAATGCCTCCAGATGTGCATCGGAACCTACTACTGGTCTTCCTGGGAACGATCAAAGCGTAGACTGATTGAGACATTATTCCCATGGAGGAAAGTGCGCATGGTGACTGTTGTATTCAATACCGATGCAATTTCTGTGTTTCATCAACACTCTGATAGTCCACAGATTACAGAATGCCACCAGATGTGCATCGGAAACTACTACTGGTCTTCCAGGGAACGATCAAAACGTAGACTGTTTGAGACATACCTCCCGTGGAAGAAAGTGCGCATTGTGACTGTTGTATTCAATCCCGATGCAATTTCTGTGTTTCATCAACACTATGATGCTCCACAGATTGCAGGATGCCTCCAGATGTGCATCGGAAACTACTACTGGTCTTCCAGGGAACGATCAAAGCGTAGACTGTTTAAGACATTACTGCCATGGAGGAAAGTGCGCATGGTGTCTGTTGTATTCAATCCCGATGCAATGTCTGTATTTCATCAAAACTCTGATAGTCCACAGATTACAGAATGCCTCCAGATGTGCATCGGAAACTACTACTGGTCTTCCAGGGAACGATCAAAGCGTGGACTGTTTGAGACATTACTTTTATGGAGGAATGTGCGCATGGTGATTGTTGTATTCAATCCCGATGCAATTTCTGTGTTTCATCAAGACTCTGATAGTCCACAGATAACAGAATGCCTTCAGATGTGCATCGGAAACTACTACTGGTCATCCAGGGAACGAGCAAAGCGTAAGCTCTTTGCGACATTACTCCCTTGGAGGAAAGTGCGCATGGTGACTGTTGTATTCAATCCCGATGCAATTTCTGTGTTTCATCAACATTCTGATAGTCCACAGATTACAGAATGCATCCAGATGTGCATAGGAAACTACTACTGGTCTTCCAGGGAACGATCAAAGCGTAGACTGTTAGAGACATTACACCCATGGAGGAAAGTGCGAATGGTGACTGTTGTATTCAATCCCGATGCAATTACTGTGTTTCATCAACACTTTGATAGTCTACACATTACAGAATGCCACCAGATGTACATCGGAAACTACTACTGGTCTTCCAGGGAACGATCAAATCGTAGATTGTTTGAGACATGACTCCCGTGGAGGAAAGTGCGCATGGTGACTGTTGTATTCAAACCCGATGCATTTTCTGTGTTTCATCAGCACTCTGATAGTCCACAAATTACAGAATGCCTCCAGATGTTCATCGGAAACTACTACTGGTCTTCCAGGAAACGATCAAAGCGTAGACTGTTTGAGACATTACTTTTATGGAGGAATGTGCGCATGGTGATTGTTGTATTCAATCCCGATGCAATTTCTGTGTTTCATCAACACTCTGATAGTCCACAGATTACAGAATGCCTCCAGATGTGCATCGGTAACTACTACTGGTCTTCCAGGTAATGATCAAACCGTAGACGGTTAGAGACATTACTCCCATGGAGGAGAGTGCGCATGGTGACTGTTGTGTTCAATCCCGATACAATTTCTGTGTTTCATCAACACTCTGATAGTCCACAGATTACAGAATGCCACCAGATGTGCATCGGAAACTAATACTAGTCTTCCAGGGAACGATCAAAGCATAGACTGTTTGAGACATTACTTTTATGGAGGAATGTGTGCATGGTGACTGTTGTATTCAATCCCGATACAATTTCTGTCTTTCATCAACATTCTGATAGTCCACAGATAACAGAATGCCTCCAGATGTGCATCGGAAACTACTACTGGTCTTCCAGGGAACGATCAAAGCGTAGACTGTTTTAGACATTACTCCCATGGAGGAAAGTGCGCATGGTGACTGTTGTATTCAATCCAGATGCAATTTCTGTGTTTCATCAACACTCCGATACTCCACAGATTACACAATGCCTCCAGATGTGCATCGGAAACTACTACTGGTCTTCCAGGGAACGATCAAAGCGTAGACTGTTAGAGACATTACACCCATGGAGGAAAGTGCACATGGTGACTGTTGTATTCAATCCCGATGCAATTACTGTGTTTCATCAACACTTTGATAGTCTGCACATTACAAAATGCCACCAGATGTGCATCGGAAACTACAACTGGTCTTCCAGGGAACGACCAATCGTAGATTGTTTCAGACATAACTCCCGTGAAGGAAAGTGCGCATGGTGACTGTTGTATTCAATCCCGATGCAATTTCTGTGTTTCATCAACACTCTGATAGTCTACACATTATAGAATGCGACCAGATGGGCATCGGAAACTGCTACTGGTCTTCCAGGGAACGATCACATTGTACATTGTTTGAGACATAACTCCCGTGAAGGAAAGTGCGCATGGTGACTGTTGTATTCAATCCCGATGCAATTTCTCTGTTTCATCAACACTCTGATAGTCCACAAATTACAGAATGCCTCCAGATGTTCATCGGAAACTACTACTGGTCTTCCAGGAAATGATCAAGGCGTAGACTGTTTGAGACATTACTTTTATGGAGGAATGTGCGCATGTTGACTGTTGTATTCAATCCCGATGCAATTACTGTGTTTCATCAACACACTGATAGTCTACACATTATAGAATGCGACCAGATGTGCATCGGAAACTACTACTGGTCTTCCAGGGAACGATCAAAGCATAGATGGTTTGAGACATTACTCCCGTGGAAGAGAGTGCGCATGGTGACTGGTGTATTCAATCCCGATGCAATTTCTGTGTTTCATCAACACTCTGATAGTCCACAGATAACAGAATGCCTCCAGATGTGCATCGGAAACTACTACTGGTCTTCCAAGGAACGATCAAATCGTAAACTCTTTGAGACATTACTCACATGGTGGAAAGTGCGCATGGTGATTGTTGTATTCAATCCCGATGCAATTTCTGTGTTTCATCAACACTCTGATAGTCCACAGATTTCAGAATGCCATCGGATGTGCATCGGAAACTACTACTGGTCTTCCAGGGAACGATTAAAGCGTAGACTGTTTGAGAATTACCCCCATGGAGGAAAGTGCTCATGGTGACTGTTGTATTCAATCCCGATGTAATTTCAGTGTTTCATCAACACTCTGGTACTCCACAGATTACAGAATGCCTCCAGATGTGCATCGGAAACTACTACTTGTCTTCCAGGGAAAGATCAAAGCGTAGACTGTTTGAGACATTACTCCCATGGAGGAAAGTGCGCATGGTGATTGTTGTATTCAATCCCGATGCAATTTCTGTGTTTCATCAACACTCTGATAGACCACAGATTACAGAATACCTCCAGGTGGGCATCGGAAACTACTACTGGTCTTCCAGGGAACGATCAAAACGTAAACTCTTTGAGACATTACTCCCATGGAGGAAATTGCGCATCGTGACTGTTGTATTCAATCCCGATGCATTTTCTGTCTTTCATCAACACTTTCATAGTCCACAGGGTACAGAATGCCTCCAGATGTGCATCGGAACCTACTACTGGTCTTCCTGGGAACGATCAAAGCGTAGACTGTTTGAGACATTATTCCCATGGAGGAAAGTGCGCATGGTGATTGTTGTATTCAATACCGATGCAATTTCTGTGTTTCATCAACACTCTGATAGTCCACTGATAACAGAATGCATTCAGATGTGCATCGGAAACTACTACTGGTCATCCAGGGAACGATCAAAGCGTAGACTGTTTGAGACATTACTCCCATGGGGGAAAGTGCGCATGGTGACTGTTGTATTCAATCCAGATGCAATTTCTGTGTTCCATCAACACTCAGCTACTCCACAGATTACAGAATGCCTCCAGATGTGCATCGGAAACTACTACTGGTCTTCCAGGGAACGATCAAAGCGTAAACTCTTTGAGACATTACTCCCATGGAGGAAAGTGCGCATGGTGACTGTTGTATTCAATACCGATGCAATTTCTGTGTTTCATCAACACTCTGATAGTCCACAGATAACAGAATGCCTCCAGATGTGCATCGGGAACTACAACTGGTCTTCCAGGGAACGATCAAAGCGTAGACTGTTTTAGACATTACTCCCGTGGAGGAAAGTGCGCATGGTGACTGTTGTATTCA
Organism: Schistocerca gregaria; assembly: GCF_023897955.1. Taxonomy (NCBI): domain Eukaryota; kingdom Metazoa; phylum Arthropoda; class Insecta; order Orthoptera; family Acrididae; genus Schistocerca; species Schistocerca gregaria. The sequence continues at coordinate 2,427,744 of NW_026061699.1, forward strand.
ATCCAGATGCAATTTCTGTGTTTCATCAACACTCCGATACTCCACAGATTACACAATGCCTCCAGATGTGCATCGGAAACTACTACTGGTCTTCCAGGGAACGATCAAAGCGTAGACTGTTAGAGACATTACACCCATGGAGGAAAGTGCACATGGTGACTGTTGTATTCAATCCCGATGCAATTACTGTGTTTCATCAACACTTTGATAGTCTACACATTACAAAATGCCACCAGATGTGCATCGGAAACTACAACTGGTCTTCCAGGGAACGACCAATCGTAGATTGTTTCAGACATAACTCCCGTGAAGGAAAGTGCGCATGGTGACTGTTGTATTCAATCCCGATGCAATTTATGTGTTTCATCAACACTCTGATAGTCTACACATTACAGAATGCGACCAGATGGGCATCGGAAACTGCTACTGGTCTTCCAGGGAACGATCAAATCGTACATTGTTTGAGACATAACTCCCGTGAAGGAAAGTGCGCATGGTGACTGTTGTATTCAATCCCGATGCAATTTCTGTGTTTCATCAACACTCTGATAGTCCACAAATTACAGAATGCCTCCAGATGTTCATCGGAAACTACTACTGGTCTTCCAGGAAATGATCAAGGCGTAGACTGTTTGAGACATTACTTTTATGGAGGAATGTGCGCATGTTGACTGTTGTATTCAATCCCGATGCAATTACTGTGTTTCATCAACACACTGATAGTCTACACATTATAGAATGCGACCAGATGTGCATCGGAAACTACTACTGGTCTTCCAGGTAACGATCAAAGCATAGATGGTTTGAGACATTACTCCCGTGGAAGAGAGTGCGCATGGTGACTGGTGTATTCAATCCCGATGCAATTTCTGTGTTTCATCAACACTCTGATGGTCCACAGTTTACAGAATGCCATCAGATGTGCATCGGACACTGCTACTGGTCTTTCAGGGAACGATCGCGGCGTAGACTGTTTGAGAATTACTCCCATGGAGGAAAGTGCGCATGGTGACCGTTGTATTCAATCCCGATGTAATTTCAGTGTTTAATCAACACTCTGATACTCCGCAGATTACAGAATGCCTCCAGATGTGCATCGGAAAGTACTACTTGTCTTCCAGGGAACGATCAAAGCGTAGACTGTTTGAGACATTACTCCCATGGAGGAAAGTGCGCATGGTGATTGTTGTATTCAATTCCGATGCATTTTCTGTCTTTCATCAACACTCTGATAGTCCCAAGTTACAGAATGACTCCAGATGTGCATCGGAACCTACTACTGATCTTCGTGGGAACGATCAAGGCGTAGACTGTTTGAGACATTATTCCCATCGAGGGAAGTGCGCATGGTGACTGTTGTATTCAATCCCGATGCAATTTCTTTGTTTCATCAACACTTTGATAGTCCACAGATATCAGAATACCACCAGACGTGCATCGGAAACTACTACTGGTCTTCTACAGAACGATCAAAGCTTAGACTGGTTGAGACACTACTCCCATGGAGGAAAGTGCGCATGGTGACTGTTGTATTCAATCCCGATGCAATTTCTGTGTTTCATCAACACTATGATACTCCACAGATTGCAGGATGCCTCCAGATGTGCATCGGAAACTACTACTGGTCTTCCAGGGAACAATCAAAGCGTAGACTGTTTAAGACATTACTGCCATGGAGGAATGTGCGCATGGTGATTGTTGTATTCAATCCCGATGCAATTTCTGTGTTTCATCAAGACTCTGATAGTCCACAGATAACAGAATGCCTTCAGATGTGCATCGGAAACTACTACTGGTCATCCAGGGAACGATCAAAGCGTAAGCTCTTTGCGACATTACTCCCATGGAGGAAAGTGCGCATGGTGACTGTTGTATTCAATCCCGATGCAATTTCTGTGTTTCATCAACACTCCGATACTCCACAGATTACAGAATGCCTCCAGATGTGCATTTCAAACTACTATTGGTCTTCCAGGGAACGATCAAACGTAGACTGTTACAGACATTACACCCATGGAGTAAAGTGCGCATGGTGACTGTTGTATTCAATCCCGATGCAATTACTGTGTTTCATCAACACTTTGATAGTCTACACATTACAAAATGCCACCAGATGTGCATCGGAAACTACTACTGGTCTTCCAGGGAACGACCAATCGTAGATTGTTTCAGACATAACTCCCGTGAAGGAAAGTGCGCATGGTGACTGTTGTATTCAATCCCGATGCAATTTCTGTGTTTCATCAACACTCTGATAGTCTACACATTACAGAATGCGACCAGATGTGCATCGGAAACTACTACTGGTCTTCCAGGGAACGATCAAAGCATAGATGGTTTGAGACATTACTCTCGTGGAGGAAAGTGCGCATGGTGACTGTTGTATTCAATCCCGATGCTATTTCTGTGTTTCATCAACACTCTGATAGTCCACAAATAACAGAATGCCTCCAGATGTGCATCGGAAACTACTACTGGTCTTCCAGGGAACGACCAATCGTAGATTGTTTCAGACATAACTCCCGTGAAGGAAAGTGCGCATGGTGACTGTTGTATTCAATCCCGATGCAATTTCTGTGTTTCATCAACACTCTGATAGTCTACACATTACAGAATGCGACCAGATGTGCATCGGAAACTACTACTGGTCTTCCAGGGAACGATCAAAGCGTAGATGGTTTGAGACATTACTCTCGTGGAGGAAAGTGCGCATGGTGACTGTTGTATTCAATCCCGATGCAATTTCTGTGTTTCATCAACTTTCTAATAGTCCACAGATTACAGAATGTCTCCAGATGTGCATCGGAATCTACTACTGGTCTTCCAATGAACGGATAAAGCGTAGGCTGTTTGAGACATTACTCCCATGGAGGAAAGTGCGCATGGTGACTGTTGTATTCAATCCCGAAGAAAGTTTCTGTGTTACATCAACACTCTGATAGTCCACAGATTACAGAATGCCTCCAGATGTGCATCGGGAACTACTACTGGTCTTCTAGGGAACGATCAAAGCGTAGACTGTTAGAGAATTTACACCCATGGAGGAAAGTGCGAATGGTGACTGTTGTATTCAATTCCGATGCAATTACTGTGTTTCATCAACACTTTGATGGTCTACACATTACAGAATGGCACCAGATGTGCGTCGGAAACTACTACTGGTCTTCCTGGGAACGATCAAATCGTAGATTGTTTGAGACATAACTCCCGTATAGGAAAGTGTGCATGGTGACTGTTGTAATGAATCCCGATTCATTTTCTGTGTTTCATCAGCACTCTGATAGTCCACAAATTACAGAATGCCTGAAGATGTTCATCGGAAACTACTACCGGTCTTCCTGGAAACGATCAAATCGTAGACTGTTTGAGACATTACTTTTATGGAGGAATGTGCGCATGGTGACTGTTGTATTCAATCCCGATGCAATTTCTGTGTTTCATCAACACTCTGATAGTCCACAGATTACAGAAGGCCTCCAGATGTTCATCGGTAACTACTATTGGTCTTCCAGGTTATGATCAGAGCGTAGACGGTTAGACACATTACTCCCATGGAGGAAAGTGCGCATGGTGACTGTTGTATTCAATCCCGATACAATTTCTGTGTTTCATCAACACTCTGATAGTCCACAGATTACAGAATGCCTCCAGATGTGCATCGGTAACTACTACTGGTCTTCCAGGGAACGATCAAAGCATAGACTGTTTGAGACATTACTCCCATGGAGGAAAGTGCGCGTGGTGACTGTTGTAATCAATCCCGATGCAATTTCTTTGTTTCATCAACACTCTGATACTCCACAGATTACAGAATGCCTCCAAATGTGCATCGGAAACTACTGCTGGTCTTCCTGGGAACGATCAAATCGTAGACTGTTAGAGACATTACTCCCATGGAGGAAAGTGCGCATGGTGACTGTTGTAATCAATCCCGATGCAATTTCTGGGTTTCATCAACACTCTGATAGTCCACAGATTACAGAATATCTCCAGATGTGCATCGGAAACTACTACTGGTCTTCCAGGGAACGATCAAAGCGTAGAGTGGTTGAGACATTACTTTCATGAAGGAAAGTGAGCATGGTGACTGTTGTATTCAATCCCGATGCAATTTCTGTGTTTCATCAACAATCTGATAGTCTACAGATAACAGAATGCCTCCAGATGTGCATCGGAAACTACTACTGGTCTTCCAGGGAACGGATAAAGCGTAGACTGTTTGAGACATTACTCCCATGGAGGAAAGTGCGCATGGTGACTGTTGTATTCAATCCCGATGCAATTTCTTTGTTTCATCAACACTCTGATACTCCACAGATTACAGAATGCCTCCAAATGTGCATCGGAAACTACTACTGGTCTTCCAGGGAACGATCAAAGCATAGATGGTTTGAGACATTACTCCCGTGGAGGAAAGTGCGCATGGTGACTGTTGTATTCAATCCCGATGCAATTTCTGTGTTTCATCAAAACTGTGATAGTCCACAGATTACAGAATGCCTCCAGATGTGCATCGGAAACTACTACTGGTTTTCCAGGGAACGATCAAAGGGTGGACTGTTTGAGACATTACTTTTATGGAGGAATGTGCGCATGGTGATTGTTGTATTCAATCCCGATGCAATTTCTGTGTTTCATCAAGACTCTGATTGTCCACAGATAACAGAATGCCTTCAGATGTGCATCGGAAACTACTACTGGTCATCCAGGGAACGATCAAAGCGTAAGCTCTTTGCGACATTACTCCCATGGAGGAAAGTGCGCATGGTGACTGTTGTATTCAATCCCGATGCAATTTCTGTGTTTCATCAACACTCCGATACTCCACAGATTACAGAATGCCTCCAGATGTGCATTTCAAACTACTACTGGTCTTCCAGGGAACGATCAAAGCGTAGAATGTTACAGACATTACACCCATGGAGTAAAGTGCGCATGGTGACTGTTGTATACAATCCCGATGCAATCACTGTGTTTCATCAACACTTTGATAGTCTACACATTACAAAATGCCACCAGATGTGCATCGGAAACTACTACTGGTCTTCCAGGGAACGACCAATCGTAGATTGTTTCAGACATAACTCCCGTGAAGGAAAGTGCGCATGGTGACTGTTGTATTCAATCCCGATGCAATTTCTGTGTTTCATCAACACTCTGATAGTCTACACATTACAGAATGCGACCAGATGTGCATCGGAAACTACTACTGGTCTTCCAGGGAACGATCAAAGCGTAGATGGTTTAAGACATTACTCTCGTGGAGGAAAGTGCGCATGGTGACTGTTGTATTCAATCCCGATGCTATTTCTGTGTTTCATCAACACTCTGATAGTCCACAAATAACAGAATGCCTCCAGATGTGCATCGGAAACTACTACTGGTCTTCCAGGGAACGATCAAAGCGTAAACTCTTTGAGACATTACTCTAATGGAGGAAAGTGCGCATGGTGACTGTTGTATTCAATCCCGATGCAATTTCTGTGTTTCATCAACTTTCTAATAGTCCACAGATTACAGAATGTCTCCAGATGTGCATCGGAATCTACTACTGGTCTTCCAATGAACGGATAAAGCGTAGGCTGTTTGAGACATTACTCCCATGGAGGAAAGTGCGCATGGTGACTGTTGTATTCAATCCCGAAGCAAGTTTCTGTGTTACATCAACACTCTGATAGTCCACAGATTACAGAATGCCTCCAGATGTGCATCGGGAACTACTACTGGTCTTCTAGGGAACGATCAAAGCGTAGACAGTTTGAGACATTACTCCCATGGAGGAAATTGCGCATCGTTATTGTTGTATTCAATCCCGATGCAATTTCTGTGTTTCATCAACACTCTGATAGTCCACAGATTACAGAATGCCTCCAGATGTGCATCGGTAACTACTACTGGTCTTCCAGGTAATGATCAAACCGTAGACGGTTAGAGACATTACTCCCATGGAGGAGAGTGCGCATGGTGACTGTTGTATTCAATCCCGATACAATTTCTGTGTTTCATCAACACTCTGATAGTCCACAGATTACAGAATGCCACCAGATGTGCATCGGAAACTAATACTAGTCTTCCAGGGAACGATCAAAGCATAGACTGTTTGAGACATTACTTTTATGGAGGAATGTGTGCATGGTGACTGTTGTATTCAATCCCGATACAATTTCTGTCTTTCATCAACATTCTGATAGTCCACAGATAACAGAATGCCTCCAGATGTGCATCGGAAACTACTACTTGTCTTCCAGGGAACGATCAAAGCGTAGACTGTTTTAGACATTACTCCCATGGAGGAAAGTGCGCATGGTGACTGTTGTATTCAATCCAGATGCAATTTCTGTGTTTCATCAACACTCCGATACTCCACAGATTACACAATGCCTCCAGATGTGCATCGGAAACTACTACTGGTCTTCCAGGGAACGATCAAAGCGTAGACTGTTAGAGACATTACACCCATGGAGGAAAGTGCACATGGTGACTGTTGTATTCAATCCCGATGCAATTACTGTGTTTCATCAACACTTTGATAGTCTGCACATTACAAAATGCCACCAGATGTGCATCGGAAACTACAACTGGTCTTCCAGGGAACGACCAATCGTAGATTGTTTCAGACATAACTCCCGTGAAGGAAAGTGCGCATGGTGACTGTTGTATTCAATCCCGATGCAATTTCTGTGTTTCATCAACACTCTGATAGTCCACAAATTACAGAATGCCTCCAGATGTTCATCGGAAACTACTACTGGTCTTCCATTAAATGATCAAGGCGTAGACTGTTTGAGACATTACTTTTATGGAGGAATGTGCGCATGTTGACTGTTGTATTCAATCCCGATGCAATTACTGTGTTTCATCAACACACTGATAGTCTACACATTATAGAATGCGACCAGATGTGCATCGGAAACTACTACTGGTCTTCCAGGGAACGATCAAAGCATAGATGGTTTGAGACATTACTCCCGTGGAAGAGAGTGCGCATGGTGACTGGTGTATTCAATCCCGATGCAATTTCTGTGTTTGATCAACACTCTGATAGTACACAGATAACAGAATGCCTCCAGATATGCATCGGAAACTACTACTGGCCTTCCAAGAACGATCAAATCGTAAACTCTTTGAGACATTACTCACATGGTGGAAAGTGCGCATGGTGATTGTTGTATTCAATCCCGATGCAATTTCTGTGTTTCATCAACACTCTGATAGTCCACAGATTTCAGAATGCCATCGGATGTGCATCGGAAACTACTACTGGTCTTCCAGGGAACGATTAAAGCGTAGACTGTTTGAGAATTACCCCCATGGAGGAAAGTGCTCATGGTGACTGTTGTATTCAATCCCGATGTAATTTCAGTGTTTCATCAACACTCTGGTACTCCACAGATTACAGAATGCCTCCAGATGTGCATCGGAAACTACTACTTGTCTTCCAGGGAAAGATCAAAGCGTAGACTGTTTGAGACATTACTCCCATGGAGGAAAGTGCGCATGGTGATTGTTGTATTCAATCCCGATGCAATTTCTGTGTTTCATCAACACTCTGATAGACCACAGATTACAGAATACCTCCAGATGGGCATCGGAAACTACTACTGGTCTTCCAGGGAACGATCAAAACGTAAACTCTTTGAGACATTACTCCCATGGAGGAAATTGCGCATCGTGACTGTTGTATTCAATCCCGATGCATTTTCTGTCTTTCATCAACACTTTCATAGTCC